>NC_083632.1:671378-676378 GCF_963584025.1 Labrus mixtus
GGCTAAGAATTTCAGAATAAACTTTTTATTTTTCAATGTAAAGGAAGAAACATCCGGGAGAGGATTAGGGATTACACATGATAAGTATATAATTAGAGGAGGAGGATTTTTTTTCCCATTATGACCTTTGAAGTCAAATTGTCGAGATTTAAATTGAAATACAAACGTGGCGAAAGAAGTCAAGTTTATACTCAACATTTTTGACAAACTGCAACCTCTTGTGTTGAAAAAAGAAGCCGATGCTGGAGTGTAAAACCCTGCAGTTCCTGGAGTGTCCACTAGAGGCTGGCTGCAGAAGCACAGGAAGTCACATACACACCCATTCTAAAAAGCCTGTTTTTACAGCAGAGATTAACATGTTTACAGCCTGGTTCAAAAAACCAAATAGGTGTGATTAGCTCATGTCTCGATGGACACACACTGTACGGGGGGTGAATGTTTTGATGACTCATCAGTTTTGATTTGATGAAGGATAAGAGTTATTCACAATAAGGCGTGTAGCTGACCTGATTGACAGGTGGGCGCGGTGTAACGGTTTGTCAGGAGGTTTAAAACCCGCCTCAGCTCCAGCTCTCAGCCTGTCGTTAGGTTGACTGAAAGTTAGACTGAGACAGCATTTCCAGCATGGAGACCGCCATCGATGGGACTCCAGCGCCCCCTGCAGGAACAGACGGGGGACGCCACTCAGGCTCCTTCATCCGTTAATATTTACAGTCTATGGTATAAAGTTGAAATACAAATTTAATAAATTTCCTTACATTAATTTGATTTCCTAACCCTAGCTAAATTAACTAGTCTTTTTTTTTTTTTAACAGTAGGCTAATTTATTTTTCATTATTATTATTTCTTTATTATGTTTTAATTTGAAAATCTCTGCTGTTGTTTTTTTTTGCATGACTCAGCAGTTTTTTCGTCTCTGACCGTTTTGTGTCTCTATACGATCTTTGTTGATTTTCTAACAGAGGTTAATCATTACTTAAAAAAGAATCTAAGTATCGATCAGCGGCCATCAAACAGTTAACACTGAGGAGCTCGATCGACCAATCGCGGAGGAGGTCCGCCCTCTGACGTCACAGCAGCGCTTCCGCCCGCGGACAAACAGTCAGATGATAATCGGGACATTTGAGTGAAACATTATCAAACAGCTGCAGCGGACAGGTGAGTGTTTAATGACATTATTAACCTGTTATGAACTCTGCAGCACCTGAACGCTTCATGTGGAGAATAAAGTGTTAAATATCGTGAGAACAGGAGCGAGAACCTTCAACTTTAAAGAGATTATGTTCTTTGTTTGGTCGTTCTGCTGCCTGTTGTAGAATATCTATTACACATTTAATACAACAAACGAGTTTTTACTGATGTTTAAACTGCGAGAAACAAACTGAAACCTGCAGAAACAACCAACAGACAACAGAAAGTTACAGAAAAAGAGCTTAAAAATAAGATAACAGCAGCAGACAGGTCAAAGAAAAGACTCAACAACGTGTTTAAAACAACTTAAAACCCGAGAAGAGACAGAAAATAGTCTGTACATGAAGTAACGCTGATGTCAGCTTTTTAAAAACGTTTCAGAGCAGTCAGGAAACAGAATGAACATCATGTTCTCTCTCTGCAGACACTTGATTTATTTTAGCTTCAGAGAAATAACAGAAAGAAGAATCAGAGGATGACCTCTGCAGGTAGGAAACATTTATCAAGGTGAGTTATTGTAAAGAGTTGAGACTGCTCAGAGACTGACTGACATGTCACAGTGTGAAACAGAAAGATGTCTGAAAACATGTTAAAACAGAAACTTAAGAGCTACAAGAAGAGACTTAAAAACTGTTCGCTGATAGAAACCAGAATGTTAAAAATAAAATGTTAAATGTTAAAAAAGTTTGTCATGTCTGGATATACAATATCTATATTTACTGAATGTAAAAAAATAAGTAGGACTACATTTTTACATCACATCAGCCGGGTCTTCAACCGGCTGAATCAGAATTTTTCACTTGAAATGAATTTGCAAAAACGTGTTTGGTTACCATGGCAACAAAAAATAGCAGTCCTAGATACTTTATGTTGGGTTATTTATTTTTTTGTGTTTTTTTTAGTCTACAAAATATTACAGACAAACTCCGGCACGTTGTCTCAAGCAGGACTGAATTCTGGATATTAGTCTGGTATCTGAAGAGGTGCCAGGTCGATTCCTGAGCACTGCTGAGGTGCACTTGAGCAAGGCACTGAACCCCAAGTTTCTCCCGCCTCTTCCTCTGTGGCGTGTGAATGTGATTAGTTACCTCTGATGGTCACTTCACTTACAGGTGTGACCTGCAGGTAAAAGTCCATTTACCGTCTCCCATGAATTTGGCAGGTGAGGGGTTAAAACTCGTCTGTAAGCAGGATGAAGGTCGGCGTTACAAAACGTCTCTAAAAAGAAGAAGGAAGTGTTTCAGAGAAATCCAAACGAGACGTGAGGTCATCCAGCTCAAACACGAAAGGTCATTCAGAAAATCCCGTTTTATTCATGTTGATTTGAACGCTTCACGGTGCGGTCCCACGTGATGACATCACTTCTTCACAGCATCAAAGAACGTTATTCAAACTTTAAATCACAAACATGATTTAAAAGAGTCTCCGTTTGTTTCTGAGTCTGGACAGAGTGAACAGTTGGACCCTCATTGATCTGAGTCAGAGCAGGTAAACCACCTGGGACAGTACAGATAATGTGTGTGTGTAACCCTGAACACACACACACACACACACACACACACACACACACACACACACACACACACTGTTATTAAAATAACACCGATAAACACATCCAGACGTGTTCTTAACAAAGCTGCAGGGTCGACGACTCGACTCGTCGGCCGACTCAGTCCAGTCGGTTTCCAGCATCAGGTTTTCATGATATCAGGACCTGTTTGGTTACCATGGCAACAACAATAGAAAAAAAGTCCTAGGTACTTAATGTTGGGCAATGGAGCTCAACCGTGTAGTTCAAGAAGTGAAAATCCCCGTTAATAATCTCCATAGTGGATTTGATTATTATCCATGATGTCATCACCATCACAGGTAGACTGACCACGAGCGACCTGAGTGAGGCCCGATGGTTTACGCTCCCGTAGGAGACACGAGTTCGTCTGATATAAAGAACACGGTTTATTAATGATATTGGGGAAAAGAACTACACTACCCACGATCATAGAGAGTCACAGCGACGTCTCTGATTGGTGCAGCTCGCTGTAACCATGGCAATGTTTCCCGCCTTTTTTTGGCGTTGAATGCGAACAGATAGTTACGCTAGCAGGTGAGCTAACAGGAAATAACCTCATCAGTGAATGTAGTTTATATATACAACAACACAAACTACAAGATAGTACAACACGTGTTGTAACAGAATGACTAAAGTTATGTTTAAAAATTAGAAGAGGTGTCATTTGCAAAGGATTGTGGGATTTGTAGTTCCTAGACCCAGGACGTCAATTAGGTAACACAGTCTTGTACCTTCGACTTTTTCTCTGTTTTTTAAAGCAGCTTTTGCGTCGAATCAAATGTTTTATAGTCAAGGTCGTTGAGGTATCTGGTTGTCATGGTTACGGGCTTTAATCTCTTGATATGAGGATTTTGTGAAATGTTAATGGAACAAAACATTGACAACGTTTCTGTTCGCAATGTTGCCAATGTTTTTGGGCAATTCAGACGGCATGCAGGAAATTTTCTGCAATTTTTTATTTTCTTCTGGTCTGCCATGTGGGAAACGAGCCACAGGTAGGACCCAAACCCGGTCCAACCCGCCTACAGGACCTCGGCCTCACAGTAACAGTTGATCCTAAACAGAATAAAAGCGTAAAGACATGAAGAAGAAACACGCAAAAATAAAATCAATCATATGACACAAAACTGCTGAGTCACCGCTCTGAAGAAATCTCCTCTTCACTTTAACTTTCACACAGAGAAGAAACAGGAAGAAGTTCTGGTTTACCTCCCCCCCCCCCCCCCCTCTCTGTTCTCTGTTTTAAACCACATCAGCTGATCTCTGCACGTTATCTCTGGTCTCTGTTGGTTTTTTATCCGTGAGAATAATATATACATAGTGTTTAATTTGAAGTGTGGAAATCAAACGGACTCAAATAAGCTGAGTCATGATTCAGCCGAGGGCGCGTTCTCCAATCAGCAGCTAGTACACAAACATTGGCAACGTTTTGGTACCAGTGTGCGGGAGTTTTCAGGAGTGTGAAAACGACTTAAACTTCTGGGTTTTGTTGCCGTGGTAACAGGTATTGTTAGATTTTACTAGAGTCATCTCGAGGTTTAAAAATTTGGGATCATGACGACCCCCAAAACCTGCTATAGGTGTGTTTGTGGAGTTTGGGTGTCTTTGACCTTTGACCTCTGAAGTAGGTCTGAATGTTTAGGAGCAGGATGACATCAGGCGATCAAAGTCCGACAGTCACTGAGGTTATCAGTGCGGCGTGTCACGGCAGACCTGATCCAGGTCGAGGTGTGTTCAAGGACTCAGTGACAGGGTGTGGAAATTACAGTTTCATAAACATCACTTCCTTAAATCCTGATGGCGATGTGTCACTTTAATGTTTATTTACATCAGTTTAATGACAGGGTGTGTGTGTGTGTGTGTGTGTGTGTGTGTGTGTGTGTGTGTGTGTGTGTGTGTGTGTGTGTGTGTGTGTGTGTCAGACAGACGATGCTGTGTGTGTTGGTGTGTGTGTTTTTGCTCTCCGGTCCGGCAGAAAGCAGCCCGTCTGCTCACAGACTCTCCGATGCCCACCGACGCTTCGATGTACGAGAGCAGCTGGACCCTGAAGTACACATGAACATTGTGAGTACACACAATATACACAAAAAGCAGCTAAGTTGAGTTGAGTTCTGCTGTGAGTGAGGACCAGATTACGGAGCTCCGCCCACTTTGTTCCTCTTATCAGAGGGCGTCAGTGTGTTTCTAACACAATAAGAAAAACATTTTAGACACAAGCCAGCAGGGATAAAACAGTGTG
>NC_083632.1:681378-686378 GCF_963584025.1 Labrus mixtus
GTAACTTAACACAGTCAGTGTGATCGCAGCAGCACCTGGTGGACATCAGAGGAACTGCAGCTGCATGTCCAGTTAGTGCGGTTTGTTTGTGCTGGTGCAGACGAACTGTACAGAGACCGCTTGAAAAGGTGGGACTCAGGTCTCAGTTCTAGTTTCCGGACTCGGGTGCGGTTTGTTTGGAGTAAGAACAAGAGCCGACCTTGATCCGACCCAACTGCAGGAAGCTACCACCCTCCGCCCTCTCTGTTCATCAACATGTGGTAAAGACTGAAGGCAGACCTGACGGATCTTCAGAAACAGTTTGGATGACCCAATAAAGGTTCCTAATAAGCTAATCTGTCTGTCTCACCTGTCTGTCTGTCTCACCTGTCTGTCTGTCTCACCTGTCTGTCTGCAGGTGACCAACCTGGTCTTCCATAAGCACATCGATCACTGGGATCATCTGGATTTTATTTGGGGCATGGACGCTCCGGAGCAGATGTTTCGAAGCATCCTGAAGCTGCTGCAGGAACACCGCTAGAGGGCGCCATACTTACTGTGTATGTGTATGTGTGTGTGTGTGTGTGTGTGTGATACTGTGATCATGTGCACACCTATAGTACAATTAGGGTACCACAGCTTTATGTGAAAGGTGAACAGTATGAACGACTTTTAAGGTTTTAATAAGGAAATTTAACAAGTGCATTTTATAGATGTGTGTGTGTGTGTGTGTGTGTGTGTGTGTGTGTGTGTGTGTGTGTGTGTGTGTGTGTGTGTGTGTGTGTGTGTGTGTGTGTGTGTGTCTGTGTTTTTAAGCCACTTTGTTTTACTCTTTCTTCACGTACATGTACTGTACTTCAAGCGGGGTGTAACGATACGCTCAACTCACGATACGATTTTCTAATTTTTATTCCAAAAAATTAGATTGAAGTCGATTATCCAAATAATTACAACTTTATTACAACTCTTTGGCAGTAAAATGCTTAATATATATATTTTGTTACTTTTACGCCTCTCTTCTTCAGCTACTGGTGTCAATCAAGAGAAGCCAAAAGCATCTACGCTCTCTGCTGGTTAAAAACGAGTATTGCAATTTAGTTTTTGTCTAATCGATTTAAATCGTCCTTTATTTGTGTTAATTTTTAAATGTATCGAGAGGTATCGTTACACCCGTATACTTCAGTGTTAACCAGCTCTGTTCTGTAAACTGCTGAGCTCAGAAACAAACCTGCTGCCGGAAAATGTTTGTAAACATTAGACATTAATTTAATTTAATCTTTTTAGACACTATTTGTTTTTTATTAACTCTAAACTGTCATGTGACCTGCAGAAACACGAAACAGTCTCACAGCCTCGTTGAATATGTTTAGGTTTGTTTTTGTGTTCAACCTGTGAGGAATCAAACTTTCTGCTGGATGTCAGAACGTTTTTTATTTTATTTACTCAAACATAGTCAGTTTGATAACAGCAGCACTTGGAGGCTGTTTGAGGAACTACAGTGTCAGCTCCGAGGCTGCTGATTGGTCGAAACTCAGTTTTAGATTTAGATGTTAAAAAGTGGATTGATAGCAAACATGTTAATCTGACTGAAATCCTACTTATATGAATTTATTAAAGTTGGACTAACACACCTGGGTAACTTGGTCGGGGGTCGATTTACTATTTACCCCAATTTAATATTTACACCTCAATCAGACCCAAACTGGACTAGGCGTTCTGAGCATGCTCCACAGATCCCGCGCAAGGCTTTGACCCGGAAGTCTACGAGTCGAGCATAAATACGTAGGAGAAGAAAACAAGTCGAAGATATCAACATGGAGAATGTTAGCGGTTAGCTGCTTGCTAGCATGTTTGTAAATTGTTTGGTTTGTGACGTTATAGGTCAACAGGGAGAAGGTCCAGATAGGTATGAGCTCAAAGGGAGTGTATCCAAGACCTCAGGAAGTGCGCTGGCCGTTAAAGACTTTTTACCTGGTGGCCGACCCTGGTACTGCAGCGTCACGTGATGCCTGATGATTGGGCCCAAAATATACTTTTTCCTATAAGCTAAAATTCATCATTTCATCCTAAAAGTTGTAAAATGCAACTGAAGGCAAATCAGGGATATTTTTGTCGACATAATAAACGCAGATCAGAGACTCAGTGTTCATGCTCTATGGTCCCAGTAACGCGGAAAGGTCCGGGTTCTTCTACACGCTGGAGTCTGACTTTTTATTCTTCATGGGTCACTGAGCAGCTTTCATAGGAATGAACGCATGCTGAGAAAAGGACGGTCGAAGTATTAAACGGATTAATCCGGCTGTCTCTGTAGCTCGAGTGTTTTTAAGTGGTGTAGTTTCAAAAATTTGACGACTGAAAGCCCTCAAGTTAGAAGAATGCTAAAGTTAGCATTAGCATGGTAGTTTGCTAACGGTAGCAATCAAAAACAATGATACGCCTTTAAACGACACCACCATATATATAGTTATGTTGATATAAAGACCTGTCAGTCATTTGAAAGGACAGTAGCATCCAATCACGCAGGTTGATTTGAGGTGGGCGGGGCTAATGTTTCTATACATTAAGATCACCGACTGTGGCTTTAAAATAATATCAGCAATGCATTTTATTTTCTGTTTCATCTGATGTGTTGAACGTGAAACTGATTTTAATCAAACTTCATAAATAAATCTCAATTATCGAACAGACTTGTTTGTTGTTTATATATTTGATTAACAAATCAGACACATAAAGCTGTCATTTGAAATGTTCATTTACACCTTTTTACTTTTTCTCTCTCTCAGAGACACAGATAGAAAATCGCTGGCACATCTTCTTCACGGCTTTACTTTAAAGGTCACATATACAAAATCCACCATGTTTCTCTAACCTGCCTTTTCATCGTAAACAATAGGACATGGAGCGAGAAAGCACAGAGTACACCCAAGCCCTTCCAGAGAGGGGGCGTGGTCAGACACAGCTCATTTACATATTTAAAGGTACAGACACAGAAACAGCCTGTTCTGAGCAGGGCTGAAATAGAGGGGTTCATAAAGCTCATGTTGGATATGTCAATCAATTAATTTATAACATCAAAATATCTGGTTACTCAAAACACATAATTAAATGCTTTTTATGGTCTTGACACAATGTGCCACAGTCAAAAACCATTGACCTCCAATTGTGCACAACACCTGCTGCTAATCAGCATCTTTTAAATACCATTTAGCTCCCTGGGCTCACAGTGCCACCCAGTGGTCATTCCAACAAACAGAATTACCAATAATGGCTCAAAGAATCTTCACAGACATGTTTTGGGAGCTCTGAGACTTATTTAAATTTACTGAAAAGGAGAATAATATGAGACCTTTAAAGCTTAACTCGGGCCGTAATTAGCCCTTTTGTAACTTCAAAAAAGTGCTTGTTGATTGGGGGTGAATAAAATAGCCTGAGAAACATTATATTAAAGGTTTCTTGCTCTGATGCAGTGGAAACATGGTGTGCAAACTGACACAGAAGTAAACTCCTCTCTTATCTCAAAACACACAAAAAAAACAAGACCAGTGACCAATTGTTAGCCTAGCGTAGCACAAAGACTTAAGGTAAATGTTAGCATAGCTCTGTTTGTGACAGTATGTCTGCTGTTTGTCTTGATCTTAAACACTGTTGGACGCCCCTCGGTTTGTCAGATATGAGAGCAGTTATCAGGTCAACAGGTGTTGCAGCGATGGAAGCGGGCAAGAGAAGTGGTTCAGATAGAAGTGATTGTACCCGACCTAAAAAGCCTCTGATGTTTAGAATCTAGACTGCAGTACACATTTTAAACACTAGGGGGCAGAGTTACATACTGCTCCTTTAATTAAGTGTTAGCTCTGTTTTTCTACACATTGAAATCTTTCTGCAGTAACATTTGAGACAATAAAATAAGATTGACAGTGACGTTGATTTCCTGTCAGTGTGTCTTCTTCAGCAGGATAATGATCTTTTTAAACTTCAGCCTGGTGGCGATGTCCAGCGGCGTTTCTCCGTCCTGTAGAAGAAGACGATGATGAGGAGGTCAGGGTTCACACTGAACACTTCTTCTCATCATACCGCAGAGGAGCGTTTGTTTTCTCTGTATATTTTTTGACTTACTTTATTTCTAATGTTGGCGTTGGCGTTCCTTTCCAGCAGCAGAGGAACCACACGATGGTTTTTCCTCTGACAGACGTAATGAAGAGCTGTGTTTCCTTTCTGCTCACAAAACAAAGAACGCATGAAATACACAAAGTATGAAGTCCAGTCATCGAGGACAGAGGCCGAGGCAAAATCAAGATTATCAGAGAAATGGAATCAAGTTCACTCACGTAGTCGACGGCATTGACGTCGACTTCGCTGGTCAGGACCGCCTTCATCAGAGCCGCGTGCTGCCTCTGTTTCTGCAGCTACAACACAAACACATCTTTATAATAACTCTCAGATTCATGGGACACTGCTGAAGTACAATGAGGACCAGAAATAATGAGGCACTATTGGACTCAAACACTAGCTTAGCATACCATGAGCTACCTGTTGTTACGCAGTAGCTCCTGTTAGCATGATAAGCTAGGCTAGCTAAGCAACAGTGACAATGATTGACACATGAACGGACCAATCAGGGTTGAGCTTTACCTCGTGATGCATTAGTGATGTTTTTTTATCGGTTAGCACAGCAACAGTTTTGATAATATAGACAAATCAGTGATGTTAGCATGGTGTGTTGTTTTGGTTAAAACCAGGACAGGGACTTTTCAAAACCGGGACGTGTTATCGTTTATAGATATTTGTGGGGACCTCGGGACACAGAGCTTGAAAACAGGACGGTCCCGGTCAAATCAGGACGTGTGGTCACCCTAACACAACAATGACCTCCTCGAGCGTGTCCAGTTCGTAGTTCACATCCCACACATCGGGTAGTTGTAAGCTGCCCGAGCTCTCTGGCGCCCTCTATAGGTATCCTCCAGTATTACACGTCGGGCAGAGTTAAGGTCGTCGGGTCGAGGTTGACCCTGACGTTGACCCTG
>NC_083632.1:691378-696378 GCF_963584025.1 Labrus mixtus
ACCTCGGAGTAAACCAGACCCATGACTGTCGGCACGAACACACCTGGACGAGTGAAGTCATCGACACGTCCGCAGCATCACTTCCGCCCCCGCATTTCAAAATAAAGGTCAAATCTTTCGAAACCACACCTCTTTATCGTTTACGTAAATGTAAATTGAGTTTTCCTATTCAGGTTGTTTTAAAACATATTTATTTAATCTGCACAGAAACTCTTCATGGTGCGTTCATGAATATAATATAAAATCTTTAATTCAGATTTTGTCCTAAAGAGTAAAAATAAAGAAGGAAAGGTTTAATAAGACGAGATAAGGTAAAACTTTACTGAACCCTTACCCTTATCTCTGACACTTTACATATATTAAACATTATTAAAGCAGATAAGTTTACTTTTAAACTATGATAGTTAAAACTATGTCAGGATATTAAAACATCATGACCTAATAATAATGTTTGTTAGTGTAAATTCACACTTTTATTATCACACATTTCTGATCTATAGAGGAACTGCAACCATCTTCAAATTATTGTAACAACCTATCTCTGTATAAAACACTAACATGTGTACTTTTATTTTGAAACGTGTACTTCCTTTTTATAATTGGCTTTGTGTAACTTGACGTAATGACGTCACGGCGCTAACAGCTGTTCAAAGTGTCAAACATCAGGTTTGAACTCTGTTTTTAAATGTTTCACAGCTGGTCAATTATCGTTAATTAAACTTCATTTTTATTTTTTTAACTTTCCGTTTCCTGTCGGTCGTGGAAACTCTGCGCTCACCTGAGACAAGCTGACACACGCTGCAGGTAACAGGAAGTGCGTCACTGCTTAATTAAGGCCTGGAGCCAAACTGAAAAAAAATCAAATAATAAAGAGGACAGGATGAGACACGAACATCTCTGACTACAGGTCATTAAAACTCTGAGTTATTAAAGACACACCTCTGAGTGATTTAAATATTACATTAATATAAAGTCTGATTACAGACTAAAAGCTCCGCATTTTTCATTTAATGTAAAGAACATGAAGACTTTATTAAAGATATCTTCACAGTGATTACATTGAATTCACTAAACTAAAGAAAGATGATCATGAGGATCATCTTGTGTTTACTTTACTCTGATCGGTGTGATGACCATCAGCGTCCAGCAGGGGGAGGCAGAGCTCAACAAAGCAGCAGTTTTAATGTGTCGTCTTTTAAAGGGGACATGTTATGAACAATCTACTTCTTCAGTGTTTCTGAACATATATCTTTATAACCTGAGAGTCTACTGACCCACAACATGTGAAATAATCCATCCAGTCCTTTGTTTGTGGTCTGCATAAGTCTTACAACACAGAGAAGCTCTGTTTCTAATGTGCTCTCCTTGTGATGTCACAGTGGGATTCTGGTAAAATAAAAAAATCCCCTCCCCTCCCCTGGTATCTCCACCCATGGACTCCACCCCCAGACTAGAACAAAACTTTTGAGCAGGTCGGCCATTTTTATTCTCTCTACAGAGGAGTGATGTCTACTGGGAAAACTCGGGGGGGGGGGGGGGTCATTACATTTAAAGAGACACACACACCAAAACGGAGCGTTCTGAGAGAGCTGGTTTATACAGGGTCACAAACCTCCTCTGGTGCTTGATTCATGTTATATTTTGATCAAAGCACAGATGTTTCATTTAGACCACAGGGGACTGTTTGAAAAGGTGGAGGAGGGGGACTGTTTGAAAAGGTGGAGGAGGGGGACTGTTAGAAAAGGTGGAGGAGGGGACTGATTGAAAAGGTGGAGGAGAGGACTGTTTGAAAAGGTGGAGGAGGGGGACTGTTTGAAAAGGTGGAGGAGAGGACTGTTTGAAAAGGTGGAGGAGGGGGACTGTTTGAAAAGGTGGAGGAGGGGGACTGTTTGAAAAGGTGGATGAGGGGGACTGTTTGAAAAGGTGGAGGAGGGGACTGTTTGAAAAGGTGGAGGAGGGGACTGTTTGAAAAGGTGGAGGAGGGGGACTGTTAGAAAAGGTGGAGGAGGGGACTGATTGAAAAGGTGGAGGAGAGGACTGTTTGAAAAGGTGGAGGAGGGGGACTGTTTGAAAAGGTGGAGGAGAGGACTGTTTGAAAAGGTGGAGGAGGGGGACTGTTTGAAAAGGTGGAGGAGGGGGACTGTTTGAAAAGGTGGAGGAGGGGGACTGTTTGAAAAGGTGGAGGAGGGGACTGTTTGAAAAGGTGGAGGAGGGGGACTGTTTGAAAAGGTGGAGGAGGGGACTGTTTGAAAAGGTGGAGGAGGGGACTGATTGAAAAGGTGGAGGAAGGGACTGTTTGAAAAGATGGAGGAGGGGACTGTTTGAAAAGGTGGAGGAGGGGGACTGTTAGAAAAGATGGAGGAGGATGATGATATGACCTCTTTAACTGAGAACATTTGAACTGAACATTAATCTAATTAAACCTCACACTTTAAAACTTTTGCCTTCTTTAAAAAGAGGTTCATTAATGTTTATTAAACATACATACATATATTAATACATAATAAGATAACACTTTAATGAGATGAGTGTCACTTTGCTCAGATTTATCAGATGTGACTTCATTTAGAAAGAACCTTTAATTGTTCTCATCATCTAAAACCTTTACCCCCACATCACCACAGTTTGGTATCATGAAAATCTGTCAGAGTGAGATGTCACAGATACTACAGATTCTCTCTTCCCTTTGGCAGAAGTACTGCGCATGTGCAGTTTCGTCCCATTCTCCAGTGAAACCGGAAGAAGTGAGTGAGTCATCTTCGTGCGGAGAGGATCTTCGCTCTCCACCATCTCTGTCCGCGGCGTGAGGAGCAGCTCGGGAGCTTTCAGCCATTTTATCAGCTGCTTCATCACATCTGCTTTATTTCTCCCAGGTTACATTTAACCCGGGTCAGGTGTCAGACCCGGGTCAGGTGTGGACGGACAGGTGTGACCCGGGGTATCCCCTCACGTGACCCGGTGATGCGGACGGACCGTGGACGTCGCAGCGACATCAGAGCGGTAAATCAAGTCCCCGTCCTCCCGGACCTTTCTGTCCCTCTTGTCTGTGTCCTCCTCCCGAGCTGTCAATCATCATCCGTGAGGCGGTCAGGTGGAGACAGGTACAAGTGAGTGAGCGCGCGCTGATTTACTGCTCACCTTCAGCCAATCAGATGTCATTTTCTCATTTGAAGAAAATATCAAACACGATTTAAAATAATTCTAATGATTTTTGCTGAACGAATTAATGAACCTTAACTGAAATAATCCTGAAGAGCTTCATCTGGAGGAAAGTCTTTGTTACAGAAACCTTCATCTTATTTTGAAAAGTCTGATTTATGCAGGACTTCCCTTAAAGAGTCAAAGTAAGTTTTCTTTAAAGATCTCCTCTTGTGTTGTCAGTCTGTGAAACCTGCAGAGCAGCTTTACATGATTAGCAGCTTAAAAAAAGAAAATCAGCTGCTGTCTCTTTAAGACCCCCCCCCACGTGCCCACCTTCTTCTGATTGGCCGGCTCTCTGGAAGCCTTCTGGTAGAGGCAGAACGCTGCAGGGCTGCCAGAGGAGGGCTGCTCTCCAGAGTCTTTAGGACTGTTCAGATCTCGTCTTCAGAGGTCGTAACTGTGTGTGTGTGTGTGTGTGTGTGTGTGTGTGTGTGTGTGTGTGTGTGTGTGTGTGTGTGACTGTGTGTCTGTGTGTCTGTGTGTGTGTGTGTGTGTGTGTCTGACTGTGTGTGTGTGTGTGTGTGTGTGTCTGACTGTGTGTGTGTGTGTGTGTGTGTGTTTGTTTGTGTGTTTGTGTGTGTGTGTGACTGTGTGTGTGTGTGTGTGTGTTTGTTTGTGTGTTTGTGTGTGTGTGTGACTGTGTGTGTGTGTGTGTGTGTGTGTGTGTGACTGTGTGTGTGTGTGTGTGTGTGTGTGTGTGTATGTGTGTGTGTGTGTGTGTGTGTGTGTCTGACTGTGTGTGTGTGTGTGTGTGTCTGACTGTGTGTGTGTGTGTGTGTGTGTGTGTGTGACTGTGTGTCTGTGTGTGTGTGTGTGTCTGACTGTGTGTGTGTGTGTGTCTGACTGTGTGTGTGTGTGTGTGTGTGTGTGTGTGTGTGTGTCTGTGTGTGTGTGTGTGTCTGACTGTGTGTGTGTATGTGTGTGTGACTGTGTGTGTGTGTGTGTCTGTGTGTGTGTGTGTGTGTGTGTGTGTGTGTGTGTGTGTGTCTGACTGTGTGTGTGTGTGTGTCTGACTGTGTGTGTGTGTGTGTCTGACTGTGTGTGTGTGTGTGTGTGTGTGTGTGTGTGTTCGTTTTAGATGTTTTTTGGCTCTTTGTGACTTTAGAGATAAAACAGGATAGAGTCTGAAATCAGGGAGAGAGAGAGAGCGGGGGAAAAGAGCCACAGGTCGGATTTGAACCCTGGGCCGCCCGCTTCGAGGACTAATGCTGCATTCATGTGGTGTCGGAAACATCGGGAAAAACGAGTTTCCGAGTTGTAAAGTGCACATGAACACCTGCTGAAGTCGCAAAGTCAGATAAGAATGAGGCGCCCGACTTCTCGACTTCACCCGTCACACGGGGGGCAAAATACGATTTGTTAATGTTAACATACTTTTTATTAATTCACGTATTGCACATCAACTTTTTGCTAAATTATAACTTTTAACAGAAACATTTCACAGATCTTCTTCTTTGTAGCATCAACACTGTTTTTTTTCGCTGTTGTTAAACATTTACGACTTTCTGAGCTGAAATCGAGTGAACACGCTGAAGTCGGAAAAAGAACGACTTCCAAACTCGGAAAGTTGGACCCCCGAGCAGCACCTGAATGCAGCATTAAGCCTCGTACTAACTCACTCGGCGCCTCAACAGACGAGAGAATTCTTATTGGATCGTAGTTGAAGAGTTTTCATGCAGACGCTTCGGTCCAGCTCTGCGTTTCTTCACCTTTTGATTGAACCTTCAGCAGGTGAAAAAGGCCGCTGCACAGGTGAACACGTTTTCTTTTCTTTTTTTTTTTCAAAATCTTTTTAATAC
>NC_083632.1:701378-711378 GCF_963584025.1 Labrus mixtus
AAGAAGCTAGCAGCAGAGGCTGACTACACGGACGTGTCTCTGACGGCGGCGGAGCGCGTGCGGGCGCTGGGGAAGATGGGCTACAGCGTGGAGATCAACGAGGACATCGAGCCGAGACGGTACTTCCGCTCCGGCGTGGAGATGGAGCGGATGGCGGCGGTTTACCTGGAGGAGGGCAGTCTGGAGAACGCCTACGTCCTCTACACCAAGTTCATCACGTGAGGCCGACCGGCGACCAATCGGATTTATTTCTTTATTTTATTGATTACAGACGAGAGTAAACGAGGGGATCATAACTGTGTTTGTGTTCAGGCTGTTTGTGGAGAAGCTGCCCGGTCACAGAGACTACCAGCAGTGCAGCGTCCCCGAGAAGCAGCTCATCATGAAGGTACAAAATATTCATTACAAATAAAAAGAAGTGAAAAACATCTGATTGATTCATTTGTCGTTATTTGCGCTTTTTCATTTTCATTCTTATAATTCTTTTGCGTTCGTCTCTGTAGAAACTTCAGGAAGTCGCGTTTCCTCGCAAAGACGAGTTGAAGAAACGTCTTCAGGAAAAATACAGCAGGGAACACAGCGAGTACCTCAGAGCCCAGGTGTGTGTGTGTGTGTGTGTGTGTGTGTGTGTGTGTGTGTGTGTGTGTGTGTGTGTGTGTGTGTGTGTGTGTGTGTGTGTGTGTGTGTGTGTGTGTGTGTGTGTGTGTGTGTGTGTGTGTGTGTGTGTGTCTGTGTGTCTGTGTGTCTGTGTGTCTGTGTGTGTGTGAATACGTTCCTCTTCAACATGTGTGTGAAGTTTCTTGTTCTAAATCCACTCTGATCCTGTATTTGATCATGTCTATAAACCCCTCTATTTCAGCCCTGCTCAGAACAGGCTGTTTCTGTGTCTGTACCTTTAAATATGTAAATGAGCTGTGTCTGACCACGCCCCCTCTCTGGAAGGTCTTGGGTGTACTCGGTCTTTCTGGCTCCATGTCCTATTGTTTACGGTGAGAAGGCAGACTCAGAGGGCAGAACAAACACCTAGCTGTGGGAGTGTCACCCACCTGGGGGAGGGGCTACTGCCCTTTGTGATGTCATGAAGGGAAAATCTCCAAACGGCCTGTTTGAGCACACATTTTCTGAAAAGTGGAGCAGGAAGGAGAGGATGGACTTTTCTCATCATTGGGGGGTTTGTAGACAGACTAGAGACACATGTTAGAGTTAGAGGAACATGGAGAAGTGGATTTTATAGAATATGTGACCTTTAAGAAAGTTGAGCGAAAGTAAAATGATTGAAATTATGTATCTGTTACTTTTTCCTTTATTTGTTTTAATGCTCTTCATCTATTTATCTGTTTGTAATCCTTCCTCTTCTAGTCGTCATTTATTGTTTTTATTTATTTACTGATTTATGTCTTATTCCTTTTTTAACTTTGTTTTATTTCCTCTGATGTGATGTCATCATCTTGAAGTCTTTGTATAATATTTCTTAATGTTTAGTATTATTTTATGTATTTAAGTACTTTAACTACCTTTTATCTCTTTAACTACTTTTATTTGCGTCGTTCTTATCGACCTTCTGTGTAGATTTCATTTTATAGACCTGTCTCTGTTTGTCCTGATTTTTCTGTTAAAGCATGTAACTCATTTTAAAAGTTAAGTTATTATTTTATTCCTGTTTGCTCAGAGCCAGCCCGTGGTGGTGGATGGGTGTGACCAGCAGCTGCAGCGACTCTCTCTATTGGACGATGACAGGAGGCGTTTCCTGATGTTGGAGGAGGAGAAACAACGAGTCGCCGCCCTGCGACGGATGCAGATAGAATCCGAACAGTTCAGATACTTTGAGGACCAGCTGAGGCGGCAGGAACTGGCCAATAGGAGAGAAGAGGAGGCGGAGCCAAAGGTGAGATGCAGGCAATACTGGACTACAAAACTATGACCAATAATACAACGTCAGCGCTTCTGAATACTATCGACCGTTCAAGAACCAGAAACTGTTAGATCTTGAAGAATTTAGATAATGTTAGTCGCTAAAATGCTGCGTTCAAGTTGATCTCAGAAGTCAGGAATTCCGAGTTCCCAGTCGTGTCAACCGACGACTTGGAAACTCTGAGAATCTTCAGTAGCCGAGTTCAGATCCAATATGGCTGCTACGTGCATCGAGATGGATGTTTAATATGTAACTGTTGAGTTTCTTAGCAGCTTAGTCGTCTTTTTGTGCCCGTGTGCCGCCTCTGTTACTCGCTCTAAAGACGGTACAGAGGGGGGATCGCTCGCTTTGCCCCGGGTTTGTCACATTTCCAGACTTGTAAACTGTGATGCGATACTTGTAGTGTAGTATTTGTGCAGTAACGTGTATCTCCTGCAGGCGGACAACAAAGTGCCTGAGGTGACAGACGGCTCCTGTCTGTCCAAGAAGCCAATCAGAAACAATGTTAGGACTCAAGGGGCGGATCCTAACAGGAACAGGCCGCAAGCTCCCATCAGCCAACCAGCCGCCACGCTGGCTGGAGTACACAGTAAGGACCCGATAGAACCTTAGAACCACGACCTGTATGCTGTTTGTATTTAATATACTTACATGGTGTGTGTGTGTGTGTGTGTGTGTGTGTGTGTGTGTGTGTGTGTGTGTGTGTGTGTGTGTGTGTGTTTGTCTGTGTCTGTGTGTGTGTGTGTGTGTGTGTGTGTGTGTGTGTGTGTGTGTGTGTGTGTGTGTGTCTCTGTCTCTGTGTGTGTGTGTGTGTGTATGTGTGTGTGTGTGTATGTGTGTGTGTGTGTGTGTCTCTCTGTGTGTGTGTGTGTGTGTATGTGTGTGTGTGTGTGTGTCTCTCTGTGTGTGTGTGTGTGTGTGTGTGTGTGTGTGTCTGTGTGTGTGTGTGTGTGTGTGTGTGTGTCTGTGTGTGTGTGTGTGTCTGTGTGTGTGTGTGTGTGTGTGTGTGTGTGTGTCTCTCTGTGTGTGTGTGTGTGTGTGTGTGTGTGTGTCTGTGTGTGTGTGTGTGTGTGTGTGTGTGTGTGTGTGTGTGTCTGTGTGTGTGTGTGTGTGTGTCTCTGTCTGTGTGTGTGTGTGTGTGTGTGTGTGTGTGTGTCTGTGTGTGTGTGTGTGTGTGTGTGTGTGTGTGTCTGTGTGTGTGTGTGTGTGTGTGTGTGTGTGTGTGTGTGTGTGTGTGTGTGTGTGTGTGTGTGTGTGTGTGTGTCTGTGTGTGTGTGTGTGTGTGTGTGTGTGTGTGTGTGTCTCTGTGTGTGTGTGTGTGTGTGTGTGTGTGTGTGTGTGTGTGTGTGTGTGTGTGTGTGTGTGTGTGTGTGTGTGTGTGTGTAGCTCAGAGAGTGGAGGGTCTGAGGCGGGTGGTGATTCCCAGAGATCTGACATATCGTTTCCTCCTGCTCGCCGACTCGAACACGACTCGAGGAATCGAGACTTGTGGAGTTCTCTGTGGACGACTGGTAAGACTGTTTCCTGTTTACTGACTGTTTACAACATTCACTACTCAAGTACAAATACGAGGTATTTATACTTACATGGGTATTTATTATTTATGCCACTTCTTACCGTACAACCCCAAACCTGATCACCATGTGCACACAGCTCTGGATTCTTTTGTTTGCTTGCATGTAGTTAAAGAATTGTCTTTCCTAAATCGCCTGACAATACTCTGGTGCGATATCTAAAAAATATATATAAATCATTACAGGTCTTATAAATAAATCGATTAGTTTACAAAGTATCAACATTTGAGTTGCAATTTATTTGACTATTTATTTACTAAAATAAAGTAAATAAATAATTATTTATTTACAGGTCCTGTTGGGTTCATATAGATGACATAAGTTGTAATTCTGACTTTGGCCACTGCTTCAAAATGTGGCGCTCTTCTGCTGGGGTTTGGGTTGTTGTGATGGAGTTTTTGTTTCCTAAAATTGATGCATTTTTAAACATCCGTTCACAGTACAATCTCCGTTATTTCAATGATCGTTAGTATCGAAAGTTACTTAAACTTAAAAAAACGTACAGCTATTTAGTTAGAAAGGTGCATAGGAGAGGAATGAATTCAGCACAAACTGTTGGCAAACTCCTACACACTACCTAAATTGCAGAAAAATATTGGAAATATTTGGTTACACATTCAGAAAATGTTTTTTAGCCCTTTAGGGTGTCAAGGACTTCTATTTTTGTCACCATGTTATTAAAACAGGTTACAGTATATGGTTTGATTTTGACTAGAACGATATGGAAGTATAAGAATGACAACCCAAGTGGAGATCTAATATGTTTCCCTCTCTCTGGTTTCCCCTTCTCACTTTGTCCTCAGACGCACAACGAGTTCATGTTGACCCACGTCGTCATCCCCAAACAGTCGGCCGGTCCTGATTTCTGCGACATGGAGAACGTGGAGGAACTGTTCAGTTTCCAGGACCAACAGAACCTGCTGACACTCGGCTGGATTCATGTAAGATCAACAATAAGAACAAACATGCTACACGTACGCTAAACTTCAGCTAAACACTCGTCAGGTTTGAGTCCTCGGGATGTAAGTGATGTGTTCAGGTGCATCTAACATAACTGTACATTAAACAGTGTGTCAGTCAGCTGTCAGGTGTGTGTTCACACTCTGTTATATGAATCATGGACGCATAACACCTAAATAAACACTGACACACCTGAGGTCCCCACAGAGTGAGTGAGCTGTCACTTCATGGTCCTCACATCGTTATAAAAACAAGAACACACACACACACACACACACACACAACCACTATTCATGCACACACACACACACACAACCACTAATCACACACACACACACACACACACACACAACCACTAATCATGCACACACACACACAACCACTAATCATGCACACACACACACACACACACAACCACTAATCATGCACACACACACACACACACACACACACTGACAAAATGACCTCTGTTGTACTTTTTCTACCCTTCATTTGCATGATCAAATATCACCATGGCAACAGTGCAGATGAGAAGAGTGAGAGGGGCAGAGATAGGAAACGCAGACAGAGGTCTCACTCAGCAGCAGAAATCAATGTTTTAATATTAGCTGAAATTCACATTAGATTTCTTTGACTTACACATTTTCTGACCACTTAAAAGAACATTTTATATGAACCTCATGTGTTCAAAACACAGGACATAGGAGTAAGGTTTTTTAAATGTGAAATACTTCAGTACTTTTCTCGGTACTGTGTCTAACATTTATACAATCTGTTATTTTAATGATTGATAATGTTATGATTACTGACGACTACTAAGTAAACACGATGGACTCAAAACTAAGACTCCACAGTGGCAGATTAAAGTCAGGCAGGTGTTTATTCAGTCTGGTTCGGTACATGGAGAAACCAATCCAATCAGCAAACAGATCCTTAGGAGCAGGCAAAGGTAGGGTAGGCAAACTGGTAGGACGAGGTTACTCGAGGAAAAACACAACAAACTGGCAACATGAGGAAGGACGCACGGGGAAGAAATACACAGACAATCAGGGGGAAATGAAATGTAGGTATGTTTAACCAGGGCGGGGCTGCTGGAAATGAGAGAAGCAGTACCTGGAAGACACAGATGAGGGTAAGTACCAAAATGAAACAGGAAATAACAAGAAGAAAAAAAGGATGGAGTGTCAACTACATCTATTTGCAAACACAGGTGTGTAGGAGAGGAACTGCTGCTTTCGTCTAAATTGGACAAAAATAATGACAGCGTATTTGTGAATCTGTGTGTGTGTGTGTGTCCTTGTTTTTATAACGATGTGAGGACCATGAAGTGACAGCTCACTCACTCTGTGGGGACCTCAGGTGTGTCAGTGTTTATTTAGGTGTTTGGTGTCCATGATTCATATTACATAGTGTGAGTACACACCTGACAGCTGACTGACATCGTGTCAGCCTCACACTGTTTGATGGTTTACACGGTTACATTACATAAAAGATTAGCACAGACAACCTTTAAGAGAATGGTGGTAATGAGTTCTAACGAAGTCTGACGTTATGTTTAGTGTGTTACCTTCGTCCTCTGTGTGTCTCTGTGTTCAGACTCATCCCACTCAGACGGCCTTCCTCTCCAGTGTCGACCTCCACACACACTGTTCATATCAGCTGATGCTGCCGGAGGCCATCGCCATCGTCTGCGCTCCCAAACACAACGAGTGGGTCCAGTGCACACACACACACACACACACACACACACACACACACACACACACACACACACACACACACACACACACACACACACACACACACACACACACACATACAGTATATACTATATACACACAGACTGACTCCTTTCAGCAAAATGGAACACAAATAAAGAAGAGATGTTTGTTTTTGATGATATGTTTTTTGTCAGTGAAACATTTAAACAAAATGTACACATTCTCTTTTTTGGGGGGGGGGGGGGGGGGGAGTTGTTTTTTCCTGAATGTATTTGTCTTCATTTAAGACACAGCAAGTTCTGCTGCCATGTTGTATTTTTTATCTGATGATCTAAATATGAAACGTACATCAGAGAACTGTACAGAGATTGAAACTTAAAGATAAATAACATCACAGATGTAAGAAAGATTTTTCTGTTTCATGAGGTGTCTCAGGTGGGATTTGACTTCAGATTTTTTAACCCACTCCTCTCTCTCTCAGTACTGGTGTGTTCAAGCTTACGGGCCCGGGGATGTCGGAGGTGTCTGGCTGCAGACTGAAAGGTTTCCATCCTCACTCCAAGGAGCCAGCTCTCTTTACTGTGAGAAACAGTCTGATCAGTTTGATACCACGGCAACAGAACAAAGATCCTGTACATGTCCACATTATGAAAACATGTTGGATTTGGATGCTCTCAAACTAAAACAGAGAAAATGAATATTTTCAAAATGCTGAACTGTACCTTTAAATTTATTTGATTCTTTTAAGTTTATTCACACTCGATGCTTCAACTAAAATTATTTAACCTTCTCTCTCTCTCTCTCTCTCTCTCTCCCTCTGTCTCTCGCCCTCTCAGGTGTGCAAACATGTGGTGGTGAAGGAATCAAAAATCAGCTTGTTGGACCTCAGGTGACAGACAGGGGTCGCTGTCTGTCCGTTTACTGCAAAGCTGTTTGTCCTTTGAAACTGTGAATGTGTGAGTGTGTGTGCATGTGTGTGTGTGAGCAGATGAGGGAAATTAAACTTTTTTGAAGGAAGCGTTTTAACACATTCAGTGTTCAGGTTTCTGGGCCTTTTTGTGAGATTTGTTCTACAAAATGTTTTTGTGCTTTTGTAATCAGCTCCTGGTTGTACTTTGATATAAATTTATATTTTTGCTGTTTTATTTTGCTGCATCAGAATTCTCCTGCGGTGTAAGATGTGACGTGTTTTAATGAAGAACAAATACAAAGTTTTTTGTGAAAGTTGAAGTGACGGAGTGCCTTCTTTTGGAAAAACAACACCTGAATTTAACCATGAATATTGACTTGGTGCTTTCCTGTTTTCTCCTTTGACAGAAAATCTGAGATTTTATGTAATTTTTGTTTTTATGATAATTTGTTATTTAGTCAGCATGGAGGGAGAAACCATCAGATCTTAGATTTGAGGAGACGTCAGCATTGTTTCACAGTGCAGATAGTCACACTGAACCAATCAGCTGTCGGCTTCACAGAGCCACAGACTCTAACCAACAAATAAAATTAACATATTTTCTGGAAAAATGAAAACAAGTTTCTGTTAAGTTTCCAAATTGTCACTCTTGTAATCTCAATTGAGTTTCCCGATGAAGAAAAACTCAAATCTTTATTTTCAGATTTCCTTATTTTTATTATAAATATTATAACATTCAAAGGATTGATGCCACTCCTACACACCTGTCTTATGAAGGTTAGTGCTGTGTAGGGATGCAGAAATGATTTTGTTGAACTGAGTGTTTACCCTTTACATGGACGAGTTCTCAGCTTGTGCACCAGCACGTTTCAATGTTCAGGTGTGTGCGTTTGTGTGTGTGTGTGTGTGTGTTGAAGTTGGAGCAGTGTTTTCTGGATGTCAGGCAGCATCTGAAGTTTTTGTTTTTTTAAACCCATTGCTATTTTTTTGTTAATAAAACAAAAACGCATTCACAACCTCAAAATCGTCATTTGCTTCCTCCATGTCTGTACGCCTCTCTTCTTCAGCTACTGACGTCAAACAAGAGAGGTCGAAAGCAGATAGCGCCGTATGCTTTGTAAAAAAACCAACTTTTGTCTAATCGATTAAAATTGTCCATGTTTGTGTGATTTTTAATTTTATCGCAATGTTTGTCACATCTCTAACACCTAAGTATACATATTCATTCAGGCTAACAGAAACAGAGTTTCACAGAAACTCAAGAAAAAGACTGAAGAGCGGAAAATTAAAAACTTTTTTAAGTGACTAAGAGTTAAATAACCACACACACATTGATCTTGTATGAGAGCTCTTTATTGTCTTCCTGGGGCGATCGTCTGTCTCTTCCAAGCTGTCATCACATCACACACCTGCTTCACTTCAAACATGTTCATAATGCAGACGGCACCACCTTTGACATCAAACACTGCGTGACATCATCATACACTGTGTGACATCATCATACACTGCGTGACATCATCAAACACTGTGTGACATCATCAAACACTGTGTGACATCATCATACACTGCGTGACATCAAACACTGTGTGACATCATCATACGCTGCGTGACATCATCATACACTGTGTGACATCATCATACACTGTGTGACATCATCATACGCTGCGTGACATCATCATACACTGTGTGACATCATCATACACTGCGTGACATCATCAAACACTGTGTGACATCATCAAACACTGTGTGACATCATAACTGTGTGAATGTGCTCTTCTCCCCAACGATGGAAGATAACACCAGCGGGAAACATTCAAGCTTTATTCATCAAAAATAAAAACACTTTTTTGACAAGAAACAGAACCAACATGGAGGATTTGGGGGACGGGGGGCGCAGGTGGAGCAAAGGGGGCGGTTGAGATGGAGATTTAAAGATTGGAGGTTGAGCGCCACATTCACAGTTTTAAGTGAGCAGAGGAGGACGATGTTTGAACTAAAACACAATTTACTAAAGGAAGTTCTGACCAGTTAAAATACTTTTTAAAACAGGACAGCATCACTTCTTTGTCAGGAGCAAATAGAGAGTTTTATTTTTACATGCTTCGTGCTTCTGTTTTGGTAGCTGATCTGGGCCTGGTAGCTGGTGCTCAGTGAGGGCGATGATAGGACTGTGTTGGGAGGGGGGAGGGGCTGCTGAAGAAGATGGGGACCCAGACGGACCTTTCTAGAAACACTTGCGGTGGACGATGGAGGGTCCGGCTTCGTCGTACTCCTGCTTGCTGATCCACATCTGCTGGAAGGTGGAGAGGGAGGCCAGGATGGAGCCGCCGATCCACACAGAGTACTTCCTCTCCGGGGGAGCGATGATCTGCAGGACAACATTCGAATGAAGGTGACTGTCAGTCCTATATTATATATTCAATATTATAATCATCATTAAAACAGATTTTTTTAAAAACCCGATATTTATTGGAATACTGGAGTTATGAGTTATTTTATACTTTTTTTATTTTTAACCAAAAGCTGCTTCCAGAGAAAGAGAACGAGCACTGTCTTTATGGCACAATGTGGACCACATTAGTTATTGTCATACTGTATTAGATTTTTTAAATTTGCTATGATTCTAGAAAAAATCAAACATTACTGATACCTGTTTGACACCACGGCTCCAAGAATATCATCATCATCAACTTTTATTATTAGACTCAAGGTCCATTGCAATAGAATTCCTAAGCACCCAATATTGTTTAATTTCTAGTTTTCGACTATAAAAAATTGCAGACATATTCCTGCAAACTGTCTCAATTGCACACAAAAACACTGGCAACATTTTGGTGCCGAAATATACCAAGATGCACTGAAACAATTTTTATCACAATGTGATAAGTGTTTAATGGTTTACACATATCTAAGAGAACCATCA
>NC_083632.1:716378-741378 GCF_963584025.1 Labrus mixtus
CTGTGACATCACCCCCCCCCCCCCCCCCTCCTCCTCCTCCATCGCCCCTCGGTGCACCACTACTGTCCTCCACTGAATGAACAACAAAGCACTCTGGGAAAACTTCCTAATTAGGGCATGGAGTGGAGTTGTGCCTGTGTTTGGTATGCTCTCTCTCCCTGTGCTCACTCTGCCTCGCTCGCCCTCTCCCCCTGTCTCCCTCTCTCCCTCACAGAGAGACGGAGATGCCTTTAGACCATATTTAGTCATTTAATTTGGGAATCAAATATTTATCTGATTGTGCTGCCAGCAGGAGCCTTTTCACAGGAGAGCGTGGGTTCATTTTGCCCTCAGTTTGGTCTGCTTACCTCCGACGTGTAAGGATGAATCTGCTGTTATTTTACATGTCAGCTGTTTTGGCATAACTCAGAAATATTTAGTTTCATGTTTGGGGGTGTACAGAGTATTTGAGGCTGCAGGTTATTTAGTATTCGGCCGATTCTGGTCAAAATAGAAAACAGTGTGTCTGCAGAAGAGATTAAAAAGAATAAGCAAACAAAACGTCTGCGTCCGCATCTCAAAAAACCTCAAAGGTAATCGGTGCCAACTCAAAAAGAAGACTCTTACAAAAACGTTAGCGCTTGCAAAAAATTCTTGAAGCTTTAATAATGAAGAAAAACAGCTGATGAGGGAAAGAAACACCTTTCCACCCAAGGACTTGAAACATCAGTGTTTAAAAAAAAAAAGTGGGTGTGACCAATCGGCGCCAGATGTCAAAGCCGAACATCAACAATTAGTGAAAATTACTGCAAATGACCTTTAAATTATTTGATTTATTCCTTTAATTCAGAGATAGGACAGTGAGCCAGAAACCGGGGGGGAGAGAGACGGAGGGGAAAGGTGTCACAAGTTTGATTTAGAACCCAGGAACCCGCCTGCTTCAAGGACTAAAGCCTCCGTACATGCGGCGTGCGTTCTAACCACTAGGCTACCGACGCCCCTGGATTCACAATCTTAAGTTAGATCGTTAAAAAAAACAAATCCATCTCAGTAATTCTGCACCAGCCTCTAGCCTCAGGACCGACCACCAACCCCCTTCGAGTAAAATCTCCACCCGAATTTTCAGATATTTTTCGACCAATCAGATTTATTTAATGACAAAGTGTTGCAGTTTTGACCTCGGACGGTATGAAAAATGTGACAAAACAAAACAAACTTCATAGACCTGAAACAAATTTTTCGCGACCCACTGGAAACGGCTCCGCGGTCCCGACCCCTCAGTTGAAGACCATTTATTTAGATACTCGTTTTATCCTGAAGTGGATAAATTCTTTATGTACGGCTTTGGGATCTGGCGTTTATAAATGGGTCACACCCACATCTGTGTTTGAAACACTGATGAAAGCCCCGGGTGGAAACGCTTTTATCCGTCTTTAGTATTAATCGTTGAATACTCTGTAGATGTTTGTTGCTGTAAAAGAAAACAACACATCTTGCAGAAGAAGAAGAGGAAGAAGAAGAAGAAATATGAGGCGGTGAACGCTAAAATCACTTTCCAGATCGAAGTTTTCTCAGCCGGAAACGTCACCCGAAAACGTTAAAATATTAATTTAAAACGACTTTTAAATCTGCAGAATGAGCGAAAGTCTTTTTTTCATTTTTTTAATGAAAAATGAAATTAATCAAAATGACCGTTTTAAAAAGCTACCGGTAGATTCATCCAAACTACAGAATCGTGATTCATAATAAAGATCCGGTTTGATTCATCCCGAATGTGAGACGATTTCTTGTTCGCTTCCTGCTGTAGATCGACGTTCCGATGAAGTTACGCCCCCTGCTGGGCTGAATCATTTACAGCACATGATTGGACGAGAGTTATTTTGAGCTCTAAACTGAAATATCCAAACCTTTTCAAATGTTTAATTAAATGTAAAAAGTTTGATATCTGAAGCCTAACTATACATTACATTATTAAAGAAATATCAGAACTTTTTTTTAACCTTAATCCAGCAAATCATCCATAAAGTCCCCGACATTTGAGGAACAAGTCTGGTTCATGCATTACAGTTTAGGAATGAAGTTTGACATTTAAATCGTAAAAAAATCATGACGATTTAGTGACCACTGAGGGATGACGATGATGACGATGATGAAGGAGTGCGTTCTGAATCCGTCGGCTAACCCGCCAGTCTCCACTCGGGGCAAAAAGTGTTCAAACGAAGGCAACGAGAGCTTCAACTCAACAGCAGGAGAATGAAACCAAACACACCTCAACACCTGCCAAACCTTGTTAACAACTTTTAACGCTCGCTCTGTAGAATTTAGACGCAGCAGCTCATGCAGAGAAACGTTTGTGTTTTCTGATTTATCTCTGAGCAGAAACAGAAACAAAAGGAAAACTCTGCAGGCGGAGAGCAAAACGTAAGCACCAAAAATATGTGTGAAGTCTGTTTGACTCTCTCTGCAGATCTGAGGTCGACAAGTGCAACAGGTGAGGAGACATCAGAGGAAACAAGAGGAGGAGAAGGAGCAGAGATGATGAGAAAGGGTTGAAGGATGAAGAGAAGATGGAGGAGGGTAAAAAATAAGAACTTTTTACAAAAGTGGAGAATGGAAAGGAGTCGATATCTTTAAGTTATGTCAGCCTTGCTCAGCTCAGAGGAGAGGAGGTGAGAGGGAGGTGTAGATGGGAGTTTTTAGGAGAAGGGAGAGGGTGAGAAGGAGGAATAGAAACGTGCATGTTTTTGTTTACAGATGTGCCAAAAAAATCGATGAGCATAAGAGGTAAGGTAGTGAGAGGAGGAGATTTAGGAGTTAAGGAAGGAGAGGGTGAGGTTCAGAAAATGGAGGTGATGGATATGGATCTGCAGGAGGAGGTGACTGAGGAGAGTAAGGACAGATTTTGAAGAGGAGCAAATAGGATTGTGAGAGGAGGTGAGGAGGAGATAGAGGAGAGGATATAGGAGATGAAGAAGGAGTCGATGCATAGGAGAGCAGAGAAGATAATTAAGGTTATATTTAGCCCCAAAAGAGCAAAGAGGAGGTGATGGAGGAGGTGAGGGAGGAGGTGAGGTGGTTAAGGAGGAGAGAAGATGACCAAAGAGGAGTCAGTAGAAGATGTTTTGCACCTCCACCAAATAAAACATGATTAGATCAACTAGGATTCGAAGAGGAGGTGATGGAGGAGACAGTTAGGGAGCAAAGAGGAGGAGAGGAGGAGGTGAGAAAGTTCAGAAGATCTAAGACGAGACAGAAGAGGACATCTCACACTTTTAGAAAGTTTTGTAAAAATAAAACAAGAGAGCAAATAGGAGTGGAGGAGGAGGTGATGGAGGAGAAAGTAAGAGGTGATGGAGGAGAAAGTAAAGGAGGTGATGGAGGAGACAGTAAAGGAGGTGATGGAGGAGGTGATGGAGGAGAAAGTAAAGGAGGTGATGGAGGAGACAGTAAAGGAGGTGATGGAGGAGGTGATGGAGGAGACAGTAAAGGAGGTGATGGAGGAGGTGATGGAGGCGGTGAGATGGTTTAGGAGCAAAGAAGAAGATCTAAGAGGAGACAGAAGAAAAGTTATTTTGCACCTTTTGCAAGTTTAAAAAAAGCTTAAAAAAAGAGTGAATGTGAGTTTAAGAAGAGGTGATGAAGGAGAGAGCAAAGGAGGTGAAGAGGAGGTGAAGAGGAGGTGAAGAGGAGGCGATACAGAGGAGGAGGAGGACATGATTTTGGAGCAGAAAAGATGATCAAAAATTTCTAAAAAGTTAGAAACAGATGGTCTGCACTTTTTTAACAATTCAAGAAGAGCAAAGAGGAGTGTTAGAGAAGATGAAAAGGAGGCGATAAAGGAGGCGATAAAGGAGACGGTAAAGGAGGCGATGAAGGAGACGTTAAGGAGGAGATGGAGGTTCTTACCGTGGCAGTGCAGGGCCTGCTGTGACGTAAGGGCGGGGCAGGACAGAAGTGAGCGTCCGACCTGCTGAGAGTGAGTTTATCAACCCTCCACCTCCTCCATCCATCCCTCCATCCCAAACATGGAGCGGGGCCTCCTCCCTCTCTCCCTCCTCCTCTTCCTTTCCTTCTCTCGCTCTCTTGATTCCTTATAGGGCAGGCCCCGAGGGAAGCAGCCAATCAGAGGGCTAGCGTGGCGGCCGAGCTTTCTCCCATCATTCACAGCATTCCTCCCTCTCTCTGCCTGTGATCTGTAGCCGTCAGGAACACACACACTCTGTGAACTGGGCTCACTGGGACCGTCCCAGTCTGATCAACAGAGAACAGACGTTATCCCAGTGAGTCAGTTAAAGGTCAGACAGAGTTCAGTGACAGTCTGACTCCTCGCCTCCGCCCCGCTGACATGTGGGACTCCATTAAAATGTAGTGAGCTGATCAGCAGTCAGGTACTTTTAATTTGAAAATCTGCAGGAAGTGTTTTTAGAGACGAGGTGTTTACAGCCCTGCTTTCAGAGTTTATACAAAAAGAGACGGAAGCCCTAGGAGGACATGCGTCTACACATTTCCTCTGACGCCGTTTCCTGTTTTCTCACGATCTCAGTTTATTTTTCTTAACCTCGAGATTACAACGCTAGTTTTCCTGTGATGCCGAGTAAATTCCTCAAGATCAACAAACTCAAATGAACTTTATTTTGGTGGTGAATTTCAGCAGGACTGCTCCTGATATCCTCCTGATCTGTCTGTTCACACATGCACAGTCTCATGCATGCATAGTCTCCCACACAGTGGAGTGTCAGACAGGAAGGGGGCGGGGCCTCCTGAGGTAAGACGAAGCAGCAGAGTCCGCTTCAGGTAAAAGTGAGCATGATGTATACACAGTATGAAGTGATGAGGAGATGAGTTTTACTGTTTAACCTTTTTGTTTCTTATGGTACCCAGAGGAGTGTGTGTGTGTGTGTGTGTGTGTGTGTGTGTGTGTGTGTTTCAAGGTTTGTGTGCATGTGTGTGTGTGTGTGTGTGTGTGTGTGTGTGTGTGTGTGTGTGTGTGTGTTTCAAGGTTTGTGTGCATGTCTGTGTCTGTGTCTCTGTGTGTGTGTGTGTGTGTGTGTGTGTGTGTGTGTGTGTGTGTGTGTGTGTGTGTGTGTGTGTGTTTCAAGGTTTGTGTGCATGTCTGTGTCTGTGTCTGTGTCTGTGTGTGTGTGTGTGTGTGTGTGTGTGTGTGTGTGTGTGTGTGTGTGTGTGTGTGTTTCAAGGTTTGTGTGCATGTCTGTGTCTGTGTGTGTGTGTGTGTGTGTGTGTGTGTGTGTGTGTGTGTGTGTGTGTGTGTGTGTGTGTGTGTGTTTCAAGGTTTGTGTGCATGTCTGTGTCTGTGTCTGTGTCTGTGTCTGTGTGTGTGTGTGTGTGTGTGTGTGTGTGTGTGTGTGTGTGTGTGTGTGTGTGTGTGACTGATGAAGTCCAGCTGTGTTGACTGTCAGCAGCAGTCAGTCGGTGCTGAAATGATCCGTCTGCACTCAGAGGCTGACGGCCACCTCAACTCCTCACAGACCGACCTCACACTCAAAAAAAAGTGGATTCATTGTGTTAGTGCGACTTCTGCTATTTTGTCCCTTCAGGCTCTCCGTAGATACTCGTCCTCAGTGTCTCCCTGTAGTCTCAGTGATGTAAAAGAAGAACACTGCTGCATCTTTGAATGTCTCATTTCACTTTAACAAACTCAGACAGTAATATCCACCTGATGACATCACACATTGACATTATAACATCACACATTGACCTTATGACATCACACATTGACCTTATGACATCACGCATTGACCGTATGACATCACACATTGACCTTATGACATCACGCATTGACCTTATGACATCACACATTGACCTTATGACATCACACATTGACCTTATGACATCACGCATTGACCGTATGACATCACACATTGACCTTATGACATCACGCATTGACCTTATGACATCACACATTGACCTTATGACATCACACATTGACCTTATGACATCACACATTGACCTTATGACATCACGCATTGACCGTATGACATCACACATTGACCTTATGACATCACGCATTGACCTTATGACATCACACATTGACCTTATGACATCACACATTGACCTTTTGTTACCGTTCCTTTGAGCTGTTTGACCGTCAGTTTGGGATCCCTAACCACTTCCTGTTTCTGTGCTGAACTTCCTGTCTTTAACCTTCCATCTACAGGAAGGCCCTTACTTCATTTCAAAATAAAAGCACACAGCAAGTAAAGGACTTTCAGCTTAAGAAATTCCAAAAATTCAAAATAAAAGCCTCACATGTTATTTTTTAATGGAGCTCTATTAAACTTTCTTGCAGCATGAATGATGTCACTCTGGGACGCCTGTTGAGCAGCGTTGTGAGATGTGAAGCTCTAAAACCTCCTTCTTTATCTGATACTGGCATCCTGCCTCTGCCTGAAACGCTTCATTATCAGAGGGTCATTGTGTGTTCACGTCTGCTGATGTGTGTGTTCAACATGTGCAGCTGACTCACAAACATGTTTCAGTCCTCCTGAGTCGTCTGCGTTCTCAGCTGTGTCTCCTCCATTCTTCCATCACTGAGGTACTGATTGATCCACTCTCATTAACCAACACACACACTTACAAACAGATCCTGTTACACACCGGTCCAACTGTCCTCTGTCCTCAGGGACGCAGCCAATCAGAGGCCAGATACTCATCAGGGAGAAATAACATCACAGCTGACTGAAGTTAAAGTTCATCCTCGGAGTTAGTCCTGTGTTTGAACCGAACGATAGAACGTCATGTATTTAAAGTCACACTGATTATCTGTTGGATATTTACATTAAAAAAACAAAACCTCCAACAGGACAAACAGGTCAGTGACTGAATCAGCTGAGGGGACACTTAGCAGCTCCCACCTGTCACCCAAAGAGTCAGAGCTCGCCGGAGGGATTATATATCCCTTCAGGACTGGGAACACCTTGAGACCCCCCAGGAGACAGCAATTAACAAACATGTTCATTTCTGCTGTAAAGTTAGACATTTTAACATAGAGCTCTATGGAGACTGACTCACTGCAGGAGACAGACTCTAGTGGACACTGGAGGAACTACAGCTGTAAAGTTAGACATTTTAACATAGAGCTCTATGGGGACTGACTCACTGCAGGAGACAGACTCTAGTGGACACTGGAGGAACTGCAGCTGTAAAGTTGGACATTTTAACATAGAGCTCTATGGAGACTGACTCACTGCAGGAGACAGACTCTAGTGGACACTGGAGGAACTGCAGCTGTAAAGTTAGACATTTTAACATGGAGCTCTATGGGGACTGACTCACTGCAGGAGACAGACTCTAGTGGACACTGGAGGAACTGCAGCTGTAAAGTTAGACATTTTAACATAGAGCTCTATGGAGACTGACTCACTGCAGGAGACAGACTCTAGTGGACACTGGAGGAACTACAGCTGTAAAGTTAGACATTTTAACATAGAGCTCTATGGGGACTGACTCACTGCAGGAGACAGACTCTAGTGGACACTGGAGGAACTACAGCTGTAAAGATGGACATTTTAACATAGAGCTCTATGGGGACTGACTCACTGCAGGAGACAGACTCTAGTGGACACTGGAGGAACTACAGCTGTAAAGATGGACATTTTAACATGGGGCTCTATGGGGACTGACTCACTGCAGGAGACAGACTCTAGTGGACACTGGAGGAACTGCAGCTGTAAAGTTAGACATTTTAACATGGGGCTCTATGGGGACTGACTCACTGCAGGAGACAGACTCTAGTGGACACTGGAGGAACTACAGCTGTAAAGATAGACATTTTAACATGGAGCTCTAAAGTTTCTGTCTGCAAATCTGAGTGAACGAGACAGAGGATTTGCTGCCAAACCAAAACTAGGAGCTAAACGTGGCTTAAAAGCTCTGTTCTGTTGACCTGTGACAACCGTTCACACAGACTGAAACATTAATGCAGCATTACAGCGTGTAAAACCTCTAACACATCCAGGTGATCATTCTGTTCACACACACACACACACACACACACGCACACGCACGACCACTCAGGATCTGATTTACTTTACAACCTCTCTCTCTCTCTATCTCAACTCCTCATATGGCAGTGTAGCGTGTTCATTCACACACAGACACACAGACACACACACAGACACACACACACACACACACACACACACACACACACACACACACACACATACTGTATACACTAAAAGGCTGTGCCAAAACAATGACATCATCAGTTTACATGATGTACAGCAGAATCCCCTTCTGAGGACAGATCCGAGACACACACACAAACTGTGTCACACACACACACACACACACACACACACACACACACACACACACACACACACACACACACACACACACATTGATTTCAGTCATCCCCATGTTAGGACGGCATCTCTTCAACTCGCAGCAGAGTCTGAGATTGAAGGACGTCTCTGTGTCTGAATTCTCCAATTCATCCATCAAACCATTAAAGAGTCATTTATTGTTTTGAGTTGCAGACAAACTCCTGCACACTGTCTGAGTTACACAAAACATTTGCAATGATTCGGTGTGGTTATGTTTGCAGGAGTCTGTCTGCAGTTTTTTGATGGATTATTTTAGTTTACAAAGCTGTGGTACTGAAATGTAATTGAGTTTTGAACATTTTGACGACCTCAATCGTGTGTGTGTGTGTGTGTGTGTGTGTGTGTGTGTGTGTGTGTGTGTGTGTTTGTGTGTGTGTGTGTGTGTGTGAGTCATTACAGAGCAGGTTGAGGAGGGGGCAGCGTCTTTCTCCTTAAAAAGACAAACACAGTTTAGGGCGGGGGTGCACTTGCAGAAGAAGAACATTTCTTTTTCTGTATCTGGATGTTTTGACCTACAGATTCTTCGGTGTGATGGCGTCTGAGCGGGTCAAATGTTCAGTCTAAAACTGAGGAGGATCAGAGCGGGAGACTGATCTAAAGTGTGCTGACAGGAACCACTGCATCCACAATGACCTCTGACCTATTTCCTGCACCATCCTTCTCATCCCCTACTTCTTCTTCTGTGACGTGTGTCTGCTGGGTGATATCAGGGCTGTTTTATCAACCAGTGTGTAACATACTTCAGTGGTTACCATGGCTACTGAGGGATACAACAATAGATGAAATACTGACCCTCTAAGAATGAACTGTGGTCGCTAATAGATCCAAAAACGATGCATCATCTGCTCCCTCTTAAAATCTTTATATGTGATTTTTTTGATCCAGCAGATGTCGCCCTTGAGCACCAGCATGAAACCAAAACAACTTGCGCTGCATTGTTGTGTTAGCATGCTAATGCTAGCGATCTTTATTCTGCTCGTATCTTCACACTGCATGTAAATTTACCTGAAATGAGCGTGATCTAGAAACACAGTTAAGCAGTGAGTACAGTATGTTATTCTTCTTTTCTCTAGTCCCTCAATTAAACAACTTTTATACGTGAGGGGAGGAGTCAGCCGGCCGTCCGGGCGATGTAAACAAAGTGAAGATAGGACTCTGAAAACTCTGAAAACATCACAGACAGTGGGACTCGGGTGTTACACCCATTGTAGACAGTCATGACTCACAGAGTTATTTTCAGAGGATATACTTGATTTATATTATATTTAAGTGTGAAACATCACAGAGAAAGACTTTAAAGTCTAATTCTCAAAGCATATAGCTCTGATGATATTCAAGAAGTGCTCGATGCAGTTTGCTCTTGTTTAGTGTCTGAATGTGGAGAGAAGCAATCTGCACCTTTCCTCTGCACGGAGCCTCACTCTCACACTAACTGAGCCTCACTCTCACGCTAACTGAGCCTCACTCTCACGCTAACTGAGCCTCACTCTCACGCTAACTGAGCCTCACTCTCACGCTAACTGAGCCTCACTCTCACGCTAACTGAGCCTCACTCTCACGCTAACTGAGCCTCACTCTCACGCTAACTGAGCTTCACTCTCACGCTAACTGAGCCTCACTCTCACGCTAACTGAGCTTCACTCTCACGCTAACTGAGCCTCACTCTCACGCTAACTGAGCCTCACTCTCACGCTAACTGAGCCTCACTCTCACGCTAACTGAGCCTCACTCTCACGCTAACTGAGCTTCACTCTCACGCTAACTGAGCCTCACTCTCACGCTAACTGAGCTTCACTCTCACGCTAACTGAGCCTCACTCTCACGCTAACTGAGCCTCACTCTCACGCTAACTGAGCCTCACTCTCACGCTAACTGAGCCTCACTCTCACACTAACTGAGCCTCACTCTCACGCTAACTGAGCCTCACTCTCACGCTAACTGAGCTTCACTCTCACACTAACTGAGCTTCACTCTCACGCTAACTGAGCCTCACTCTCACGCTAACTGAGCCTCACTCTCACGCTAACTGAGCCTCACTCTCACACTAACTGAGCCTCACTCTCACGCTAACTGAGCTACAGCCCCGGACTGATTTAACCTGCAATAGTAGCGCTTTTATTTTGAAGTCAGCAGAGGTCGAATGGTGATAAGTGGAAAGTTTGAGCGTCACATCTGTTATAAATACTGCGGCGCATTAACCACCAACTCTCTGCAGACGGTCATGTTTTCACTCTAACTGTGCGTGGCTGTTAGCGCCGCTGACACTTTATCCAATGAGGCTTATTTACCGACGCTGTCTGCTCTGCAGGGCAGTTAGGGGAGCGTTTAAAGTTTTGTGTGTGTTTTGAATATTAGACGGTGTCTTTTTGATTCGTCTGAACGGGATTAGAGAGCGCGAATGCTGTGTGATCCTTTTGTGTATCACGCCCTGAGTGCAAGAAAATATCTGCTTCTTTGATAAAAAAAAAAAAAAGGTCAGGGCCTCAAGAGGAATGTGGAACGTCAACTTCGACTCCCAGGATCAATTTCACTTAAAGAAATCCAGGAGTGAAGCTCAAAGTCAAACGTTGTAGAAACCTGATAAAACGTTCAAACAGACTTTTATCCCATCGTAGGGTTAAGGGAGACTCCTGGGGATTGTAGTTTTCACTGTGTGTCAGGCCGTCAGGGTGGAGATCTCTTCATGATTTCTACAGTAGCTTCTTTAAGTTCTCCTGCAGACTCCCCTCAGGTTCTCCTTAAAAGGAAACTTTACTACGAGGGGAGAAAAAAAAACTTCCTGCGGCACAGACTCCACCCACTCTCCGTCCGACTTGTGGACAAATCTGAATCTGAGAAACTCAGAGAAAGAGACAAAGAGACTGAAGAAGAAAATGTAGAAAAAGTCAGAAGAGATGAAATAGAAGATGAAATATGAAAAACAGAGAAGCAGGGAGATCTCTCTGTGTCTGTAAGTCCAAAAAAGGAAGGCTGTCAGTAAATAAGAGAGGCCTCCTCCGCCTCCTCCTCCTCCTCCTCTTCTTCTTCGTCTCATGTAAGGAGAGGAAACAGGGTGGGTGTGTCTGCGAGTGTGTGTGTGTGTTTCTGCAGAATGGGACTCCTCACACACATTGTGTACAGTAGTAATTCTCCGCTGTCCTTCAGTATGTCCTTGTTTAGTTGTACAGTGGTCATCTCCTCCTCAGCTCCTCCCTCCCACACACACACACACACACACACACACACACACACACACACACACACACACACACACACACACACACACACACATACACACACACATACCACACTCAAGTTATTTCAGATCATTATTTAAGCTCCTCCTCCTTTACAAACATTCACCGCGAACACATCGGTGTCGTCATGATTCCAGACTTTTAATAAAACTCAAACCATATCGATACCTGCTTGTTACCTTGGCAACAAAAATGTAAGTCCTAGGCACACAGTATTGAGTTATTTCTTGGTTTTGATTATCAAAAGTTCTCCTACACGCTTTCTAAATCAATTATGTTGGACCAATGAGGTTTTAACATGGGGCTCTATGGGGACTGACTCCCTGCAGCAGACCACCTCTAGTGGACACTGGAGGAACTGCAGTTTTGTTTTTTGCACTTTATTATTGGCTTCATCTTTCAGGCCTGAAGGTTGATGCTTTAACGTTAACACAGTTGTAGAAGGGTTTATATGAAAGTGTCTGCTTAGTTATCCCGAACCCAGTCTTTATGCTAAGCTAGGCTAAACATTCAGTGTCAGTAAATGTTGGTCGTGTCAACCTAGCATTTTTTTTCTCAGCACCAGCATCTGTTTTTCAGTTGTTTTCAATGTGTAGAGAGCGTTTGCAGCAGACAGCGGCCGCCTGGAGAAAATGCTCAAACGTTTTTTAAATGCAAAATAATGGAATTCAAACAATAATATGATAAATTACATTTTAATAATATACATTATATTTTATTAAATTATTACATCTTATTAATATTTTCATGTTTCTCTTGCAGTCTGAACATTTCTTTCACTGAGAGTGAAGTGGACTCCACCTGCCTCACCTCCATTCATTCACTCTAACACAGCACACACACACACACACACACACACAAACACACACACACACACACACACACACACACAAACACACACAAACACACACACACACACACACACACACACACACACACACACACAAACACACACACACACACACACACACACACACACAAACACACACAAACACACACACACACACACAAACACACACAAACACACACAAACACACACAAACACACACACACACAAACACACACAAACACACACACACACAAACACACACAAACACACACAAACACACACACACACACACAAACACACACACACACACACACACACACACACAAACACACACACAAACACACACACACACACACACAAACACACACACACACACACACACACACACACACAAACACACACAAACACACACACACACACACACAAACACACACACACACACACACACACACACCCAGCCTGGACTTTGACCGAAAATGGGAAAACAGCTGGACTCCTTACAGGGACGTCTGAAACTGTTTCTGATTGGCCGACTAACATCAACACACAGTGAGCCACTCACAACCAGCTCAGGAATGTGTGTGTGTGTGTGTGTGTGTCCTTTTCTCTGTTTATGGCTACAGTAGATGCAGAGGTATTCTCATCTTCCTTTGTTCCGCTCACCTTCAGGTAATAACAATAATAATAATATATTCTACAATTCACTCTGCAGACTCTTTTATCCAAAGCGACGTACATCAGAGAGTAAGAACAACACAAGCAAGGATCTAGAAAAAAGGGAACAATGTCAGTAAGAGCAAACGATCAGCTTTGAGTCTGATTGGACACACAGGTGCTGACAGGAAGTGACCAGAGGCAAAGCACAACATTGAGGGCAGTTCTTGAGAGCTCTAATCAGTATAGAAACCATCTTATAAGTCGTCGTTATCAAAGAAAAACCATCGTCATTACCATCATCATCATCAATCATATGGAGACCATCATCATTAAGTTAGTAGGTATTCATGAAAGAGCTGGGTCTTTAGCTTTTTCTTAAAGGTGCAGAGGGACTCTGCAGATCACATGGAGTTTGGAAGTTCATTCCACCACCGGGGGGCGACAGAGGAGAAGAGTCTAGTCAGAGACTTAGGACCCTGTTGAAGGTTGGATCAGACGCCTTTCATTGGCAGAGCGTAGTGGGCTGGAGGGAGTGTAGACCTGGATCAGAGAGTTAAAGTAAGGAGGAGACGTTTGTGTCTGTTTTGTAAGCGAGCAGCAGAGTTTTAAATTTGATGTGAGCAGTAACTGGGAGCCAGTGTAAGGAGATGAACAGCGGAGTGACATGTGCTCTTTTAGGAAGGTTGAAGACCAGTCGTGCTGCTGCATTTTGTATCATCTGCAGAGGTTTGATAGTGACTGTAGGAAGACCTGCCAGTAGAGAGTTGTAATAATCAATGCGTGATATCACAAGAGCCTGTACCAGGAGCTGTGTAGTTCTGACAGGTAAGGTCTGATCTTCCTGATGTTGTTCAGGGCAAATCCACATGACCGGGCAATCGAGGCTACTTGAACCTTAAAAGTTAGCTGGTCATCAATCATGACACCCAGGTTCCTGCAGACTTTGTGGGCATGAGTTTGGTTGTTCCAAGCTGGATATTGATCTGTGGTTGCATAGAGGGACTGGCTGGGATGACAAGGAGCTCAGTCTTTGAAAGATTGAGTTGAAGGTGCCGTTCATTTATTCATTTAGAGATCTCAGCAAGGCATGATGAGATTCTTGCAGAGGCTGTAACATCGTCTGGTGGGAATGACAGGAAGAGCTGGGTATCGTCAGCATAGCAATGGTATGAGAAGCCATGAGAGCGGATTATTGAACCAAGTGAGCTTGTGTATATGGAGAAGAGAAGGGGACCAAGCACTGACCCTTGAGGTACCTCTGTGGATAAGCTGTGCGCTTTGGACACGACACTCTAAAGGATCGCCCAGAGAGGTAGAACCAGCAGAGGGCAGATCCTGAGATGTTCAGAGAGCGTGGATAGGAGGATTTGATGGTTGACTGTGTCAAAGGCAGCAGACAGGTCTAGCAGTAATAGAACTGAGGACTGACCCGCAGCTCTGGCAGCTCGTAGTGATTCTGTTACTGACAGTAGTGCAGTTTCAGTAGAGTGGCCCCGCTTAAAGCCTGACTGATTTGGGTCAAACAGATCGTTTCTGGACAGGAACTCAGAGACTTGCTTAAAGACTGTGCGCTCAAGTATTTTTGACAGAAAGGGCAGAAGAGAAACCAGTCTGTAGTTTTCAACCTGGGCTGGGTTTAGTGTGGGTTTTTGAGCAGAGGGGTGACCCGAGCTTGCTTGAATGCGGTGGGGAACACACCCGTTGACAGAAAGGAGTTGATGATATGCATAAGTGCAGCATTAAGCGGAGAGGAAATGGTCTGCAGGAGGCTTGATGGTATTGGGTCCAGAGGACAGGTGGTGGGCCGAGAGTCGTCAATCAACCCCAGGCTTAGTATAAAAGTGTTTTGTGCAAGATGTCTAAACACATATGTGAATTGTGATTATTTTGTGGAATGGAAACTATGTGCTTTGTTGGTCCGTCTTCTCTCTTCTCTTTCAGTTGAAGCAGATGTCTAATCAGTATCATAGTGTTTTTGGCTGTCAAGTAGACGGCATCAGTGAAAGACGAAAAGCCTAAACCATCACCATTAACACTGATCAGGTTTCTTGCAATCTGCTTGTTTATCCTCCTTCTTCCCCAGATCAGTACAAAGCTACTTTACAACAGCCTCTTAAACCAAACATGTTTCTTCAAGACAATAGAGTGGAGCCGCAAAACAGTCCTCAATGACTCCAGTGATTAAACCAGAGCGGCAGTTTTGGATGAAATGAGACGAGAGAGAGAGAGAGAGAGAGAGAGATGTTCCTGCAGCTGCATCTGGCATCGGCACACTGGCCGGATCCAAAGTTTTTTCACTCAAAAGAACAATGCCACGCTCCCCTCAAATCGATTGGTAATACGTCTCATCCCATTGATGCCATCTCTAATCTAAAAAGGCTTTTCATGGGGGAGAGGCAGGTTAATTTTAAAGTGCAAACACCAACTAAACAAGACCATTAACACAACTGTCAAACCCTCTTGTGTACGGGTTTCAAAGCATTTGTTGCAATGATCCAGGTGTAATTGGCCTCTGAGTCAGTTGAACACTATCCTCCCTGGAGGCTCTTCATTTTTAGGGTGGCCAACTGCTAGTGGAGGGGAAACACAGTGAAGAAGAAGATAGCTCACACGTGGCTTTCTAATAGCCATAAAAGCAGCAGAAGGTTTTAACAAGTCGTTAAAATCAGTGGCAGGAACAGGAGGATATTAATTAGATTAGTGCATTCATGGTCCTGTGATCACCTCTTCTGCTTCCATGATCATTTCTGAGGGATGGAACGAGATCAGTTCATCGTGTGATGTGCTCTGTGTTGTGAATCACTTAGCTTTACACAGATACTGACAAAAGAATTATCAATGTATATATGTACATATGTATATAAGGCAAGTTTGACTTTTTGTTTAACATTTGCTGTTCTCCACTCCAGGGGAAACACTTCTGAATACAATCTGCAGTCCATCCTTAAAAAGGGCTATTCCAACAACTTGAAGCACAGTTAACAAGTGAGTAAAACACTCCCTTTTCTTGAGCTGACAGGAGGACACCAAAAATACAAAAGGACAGACCTTGGAGTGCATCTTCAAACACGATCAGTTGAAATGTAGAACACTTCATTTTCTGCAGCATGAGAAGTTCACAGCAGGATGAAGGTGATCTACAGATTTTGATCACAAGGACTGGGAAAGATAAAACAACACTGTAAAAAAACCCAACTAGTTATGACTTTAAAAAGTTAGTGTCCAGGTCGCCTTAAAATGTTAAGTTACCTGAACTTAAAAAAGATAAGTTGAGATAAATTTGTGATTATTCCAAAGAAATAAAATGTTCTATAGTCAAATAAACTTGACATCAAGTCAGTTGTACTTAAATCTTTAAGTTCACAAAACTTTTGAACACAACTCAGTTCCTGTGAAATTATCTCGTTATCTAGTTGAGGCAAAATGCTCTTTCTATTTCTTTTGACTTGAAATCCAAAGTTAAAATACTTTATCAAAAGTTGAATCCATCTAAAATATTGAGTTATGTGAATTAATCAATTTAAATTGAATATATATATTTATATTTTAGTCAACTTAAATCAGTTCAGCATATACATTTTTAGTGATTCTCTTTGCTTTTGTGGAAACTTTCAACTTCCTTTCAAATACAAATTTAAAAAAAAGGTATAATCTCTACAGGTTATTCATTTTATCAAAGAAACCAACCAACTTTAGTTCTTCAACCTTTGACAGATCAGATCAAATAGCACATCTAAACATTTACAAATGTTTTTACCGCTTGTTGGTAAAAACATTTCCACCCAAGAATGTGCAAAAAATCAGTTGTCCTTCTTTTGCTGCATTTATCATTTATCGGTCACTTTTCTCAGTATTTTCAGATGCAATAAACGTATAAAATCAGGTAATTTACACATTTAATGAGGTGATCGTACTGTGGTAACACAAACATTTCAGAAAAGATCTGTGAGACAATGTCCAAATATTTCTTGGAAGCTTTCAGAAAACTCTTTTTCTCAGTCCATGGACCCTTTAAGGGGGCAGTGGTCACCACCGATATTCAATAGGTTCTTCTGTATGACTTTAAATGTATACTGTACTTCCTTTTGGTAGTGAATGTTAATTGCATACAGCAGACCCATGAGCATAGCTACCATATGCTACCAATAGTCCTTCATGCCATGCTGCTTGATCTGATGCAACAGGACGACCTCATCTTCTATCACCAGGAGGATGCTGACGTTCATATGTTATGCCGTCCTCAGTGTCTGTAGATTTACAAAAGACAGAAAAAATAGATATAGCTGTAAATTGTTTGTAATGCTCTCTGAGAAACAACATTTTTAGCCGGCAGATCCACCTATAATCCTTCACTCTGTGAGTGAACTGAGCACAGACACAAAATATGGCGGCGCCCAGTAAGACCTCAGGGTTTCTCTCTTCCTGTAACCCTAGCCCTGTGGTAACACTTAGGGGGGTTTACAGTCAGCTGAATCAGCACATAGAGAACTTGACATAATATTGTGACAAAATGGTTGAGAAGCTCTTCTCTTAATCACCACTTGTCACTTAAGACTTTATTTAATATCAAATCACATCATTAATTACAGTTGTGTATTTAGCTTTAATTTATTTTTGTTTGTGTAACATTGCAGCTCTTACTACTATCCCGGGTTTGTTTGTGTTAGCAATAAGTTACAGTTCACGAGGCTTTGAAGCGTGTGTCGAGGAGGGGCTTTTCTAGCCGAGGCCCCGTATCGAGGCTCGTGTCATTTTCAGAGAAGCGCGTCATCGATGACAAACGAGGCCTCAGTTCGAGTCTACGTCATTGATTTGTTTGTGTTTCGGGTTGTGGATAAAAGGAAGCGAAACCCACTTGTCATGTTTCCTTGTGAGTTTGCGTTAGTTTGTTGTTGAGAGTTGGAGTTTTGGTTGGAGAAATGGAGCCTGCGAGAAAGAGGAAAACGTCTCCTGTTTGGGAGCATTTTGAGTTATCATCTCCCAATAAGGTAAACGTTAAAACAAAACATTTGTTCAGCGGTTCCACGAACCGAACTCAGGCCTCTATGTCGAGGTGGCGCCGCCATAACCATTGTGCTACAAAGCTTTCATGTATTACTCTGCTGAATCGCTTGAATTAGTTGTTATTATTTCTGTCACTGTCATCATTTTCTGTATTTATTATCAATGGCTTATTATTTTGATTTGAAGGTGAAGGAGCTTGCCTATAGCAACAACACCTCATCAACAGATGACAACATAACTATTTAAATTGGACAATTATACACTTCTTCTCTTCCTCAGGCTTTAAAGGCCATGGTGGCTGCTAAGTACGAGGAGACCAAGGAGAAGGCCAAGGCCCAGGTGCAGAAGGTGGTGGTTGTCAGTCTCACGTCTGACATGTGGACTTCCATCAATATGGACGCCTACCTTGCCGTGACGTGTCATTTCATCGATGAGAATGACAAGCTTGCCACTGTGCTGTTGGGAGTGGAGAAATTTCCCAATAGCCACACTGCAGAGAACATAGCTCAGGTGAAAACCAACCTCATGGAGGAGTGGGGCATTAAGCATAAAGTCAGATGCCTTGTAACTGATGCTGCAGCAAACATGATTGCTACAGGCAAAATCCTACAAGTGAGGCATGCTATATGTATTGCGCACTCCCTAAATTTGATTGTAAGAAAGGCTTTTGATCAGACCCCTGGCCTTAATGAATTGCGCACCAAATCCAGGAAGATGGTGACATACTTCAGGACAAGCACCACTGCAAAAGAGAGGCTGACCCAGGTGCAGGAGCAGATGGGAAGACCATTACTTAAAATGATACAGGAGGTGGACACTCGCTGGAACAGCACCTTCAGCATGTTTGAGCGTCTGCATGGTCAGAGAGAGCCAGTGGGCTCAGATGTTTTCTGACAAAGTCCAATCAATCAATGTGAACACTAGTGTGCCAATTTGTGTCAAGACGCACAGAGCGCACAGAGACACGGCGGTGGCTTCATACATTTCGCCTTCTCGTTACTCAGCATGTCTTCATAAGCCGCACGTAATTCTGTAAATAATTGAAGTGTGGACATTAAGTCAGGTCATCTCTGACACGATCATTAGGTCTATATATCCTCATAATGAGTCACAGAGCAGACGGAGTTTACCACGAAAAAAAGGGCCAACAATCAAACGTTTTTGTTCATTGATCAAACCTTTGATTACTAATATGATAGAGTGAGGCAGACTGCTGACTGACGTGAGCACTCTGACAATATGAAGAAGTCAGTGTGGGTCCTGTTAACATGTAAACATGTAAACATTGGAGATATTCTCGTGCGTAATGATGAACGCTGGATGTTTTGGCGCTGTAGGAGGACAGGGTGAATGCAGCAGCGACGTGGTGTCTCTCTCTGATTGGGTGAATGCAGCAGCGACGTGGTGTCTCTCTCTGATTGGGTGAATGCAGCAGCGACGTGGTGTCTCTCTCTGATTGGGTGAATGCAGCAGCGACGTGGTGTCTCTCTGATTGGGTGAATGCAGCAGCGACGTGGTGTCTCTCTCTGATTGGGTGAATGCAGCAGCGACGTGGTGTCTCTCTCTGATTGGGTGAATGCAGCAGCGACGTGGTGTCTCTCTCTGATTGGGTGAATGCAGCAGCGACGTGGTGTCACTCTCTGATTGGGTGAATGCAGCAGCGACGTGGTGTCTCTCTCTGATTGGGTGAATGCAGCAGCGACGTGGTGTCACTCTCTGATTGGGTGAATGCAGCAGCGACGTGGTGTCTCTCTGATTGGGTGAATGCAGCAGCGACGTGGTGTCACTCTCTGATTGGGTGAATGCAGCAGCGACGTGGTGTCTCTCTCTGATTGGGTGAATGCAGCAGCGACGTGGTGTCTCTGATTGGGTGAATGCAGCAGCGACGTGGTGTCTCTCTGATTGGGTGAATGCAGCAGCGACGTGGTGTCTCTCTGATTGGGTGAATGCAGCAGCGACGTGGTGTCTCTCTCTGATTGGGTGAATGCAGCAGCGACGTGGTGTCACTCTCTGATTGGGTGAATGCAGCAGCGACGTGGTGTCACTCTCTGATTGGGTGAATGCAGCAGCGACGTGGTGTCTCTCTCTGATTGGGTGAATGCAGCAGCGACGTGGTGTCACTCTCTGATTGGGTGAATGCAGCAGCGACGTGGTGTCTCTCTCTGATTGGGTGAATGCAGCAGCGACGTGGTGTCTCTCTCTGATTGGGTGAATGCAGCAGCTGCTCACGTAGAGGCTTGAAGCCGTCTGGTGACATTCTTGGTTGCTGCTGCATCAGAGCTCTGTGAAGTCCAAGACAATAAAGTTAATCTTATCTTATCTTATATCGGGGAACTATGGCGTTTAGCGCCCTCTGCAGACTTATCCTGGCATTATTCCTTCATACTTTCACCTCGCAATCTGAACCTTTGCCCACGTTTAGTTTAGGCATGTGCGTTATAAAATGGCGATCAGCAGAGGAGGTGAACTTTAATGACCTGTTAGTAGTTAGTTCTGTTTTAAATTAAAGGTATCACACCATCTTTTTACAGCCCACATCGATCCTTTCCATTTTTTATGGATATTTTTTTACTGTTAATTGACCAGGAATATTTGAGTCCTGGTCACGACTGAAAAAGTTTCACATAAAAAAAACAAGCATTACAAACACTAAAATTAAACTCCAAATAAGAACCATCAAGTATAACATATGTAATGTGTTAGTTTTATTGATTTTGTAGTTTTTCATGTGAAAGGCAGACACATGCAGAAATATGTTTAAAATGTTATTCTGAGAATTATCCTTTATCATTATTATTATAGAGTCACTAATTAACCTAACGCTCATGTCTTTAGTCTGTGGGAGGAAAACTGGAGCACCCAGAGAAAACCTCAATGCGCACGGGGAGAACATGGAAAAACTCCACACAGAAAGACCGGCCGAGGATTCAAACCGAGGACCCTTCTGTGGGGCCACAGCGCTAACCGCTGCACCGCCGTGCCATCTGTTAGTGTTATTAATGACGAGGGGAACGAGAGGAAAGAAGGGAGGGAGGTGGAGCGGGGGGTTGGATGATAGGATGAAGAGAGGATGGTGATGAATGAGGAGGAGGAGGATGGAGTGAGAGAGAGGAAGAAGAAACTACTGTTGCCCGACCTCAGCGGAGCTACAAGGAGTTTTTTCCTCATCTCTTTTCTTCCAGAACCTCCAGGAACTTCTGTTCCTCGTCTTCTCCTCCTTGTCTTTCTTCTTCTGTTCTTCCTTCTCTCTTTGTTTCCATTCCTTCTCTTCTTTTTCTTTTTGTTGCTCTTCCTCCGTCTTCCCTTTAATGGTTTTGGACCAGTAGCCTCTCTTCTTCTTCTTCTTTTTGGTGAGACGGAGCTTGAGTTCTTTCTGTTCTTTCTCCAGCTCTTCGATTCTGGCCATCAGGGTCGTTTCTTTGTTGACCCGTTCTTTGTTTTCCATCTCCACCTCCTGAACTCTAGTGATCAAGCTGTGTTCTTCATCAGCCTGTTTTTCATTGTTCATCTCCAGCACCTCGATTCTGGTTGTCAAAGTCTCCTTTGTCTTGTCAAGGACTTTGTTCTCCTTTTCCATCTCTTTGACACTGGTAGACAATTTCTGGTTCTCCTCTACCAGCTCTGATTTCTCCTGCTCTGCCTCGTTGATTCTGGACATCCACATCTTTTCTTTCTCCTCCATCTCCTTCGTGAACTTCTCCTGCAGAGCCTTTTCATTTTCCTCCTGAGGATCGTTTTGGAAGGATTCATTTTCTCTCCTCCTCAGCTGGGCTGAGGTCTCCAAGAGTTTCTGAGAGAGACCCTCCTTCTCCTTCCTAAGAGTTAGGATAAAGTAGTCTCTCTGCTGGACCTGCTGCTTTGTGAGGTCCAACCTCATCTGGGTGTCCTTGTGCAGAGAAGCGGTCTTATGGCTCTCCAGAGATGCCTTAAACATCTGATCTCTGAGCTCAGAGTTGATCTTCCTCTCTGCCTCCAGTTGTGCCTCCTTCTTCTCCATCTGCTCCTTGTCGAAGCTCTTGGCAGCCTCCATCTGATCGTCCTTCAACTTGAGGCTGGTGTTGAGGCGGGCGATCTCCAGCTCTTGTTTGGAGATGGTCTGGATGCTCCTCTGAAGTTCGTCCTTGAAACCATTTTGCCTGATGTCCATGAGGTCCTGCAGCCGGTTGACTCTGTACCGTCCATTGTGAACCTTATGGCACAGATACAGCCTTTCTTCTGCCCAGGACTCAGTGTCACTGATCATCGTATCATGGAGGTTCCAGATCTCGCTGTGAGCATCGTGAAGGGCGTCTTTCAGGTAATGGACCTCATCAGGAGGATACTGAGCGCCCTGAGCGGCAGCAGATGCAGCCTGGTTTCCAGGTTCTGGTCTTGAATCCATGGCGCTTTCTTTATCAGACTTTTGTGACTAATTTAGTCTCGAGCAGTCTGTCGCAGACTTGAAGTTGTCTCAATCAGACTTTTTCAGACTGAATTAGTCGATCGCAGGCTGCAGTAGATTCAAGTTGTCTTTAGTAGACTGTTTAAAATGCTCTCTGTAGTTAATACTGTCGTAGATCCTTCTGGAGTAGTGAACACGTCTTGTCTCTGTGGATAGTAGAGGTGAATGTGTTTCTCACTGAGCCTTGATGTCTCCTTACTCCTTTAAAGGGAACAGCACAGTTCTAGAATCCTGCAAACATCAAAGCATCAAGGCAGCCCAACATTCCACTGTTCTTACCTTCTGATTGGCTCTGATGCATGAACATTCTGAAAGAGGGCGGGGCTTCTAGGCAGCATATTTTCATCATGTTTGTTTTCAAAAAATGAATCTGACAGAAACAAAGTAAAGCATTATTTCAAGTAACAGATAACACAATACCTGAAATCTTAGGCCCCGTGTCCACCTGGAGGATTTTCCAGGGAGGGAAGTGTTGGCTGTGCGCTCGGGAGCGTCTGCATGAAGCGTTCGTGCGCTGAGAAGAAAAGCGCTGCACGTCCGTCCTGTCTCCATGACAACAGTTTGTTGACAACGGCCACTGTATGAGCGACACTGCTCCATTACTTTTTTACTGCATGTTTTCTATTTGAGATTGTTTTTTTACCCTAGCAGACACGGAGCAAAGAGGATATGATCTGTGGGTTGCTATAATACGGGGAATATCATACATTTGGAAAAGAGTGCCGGTGACGTCAACAGCGCCTTTCTGAAAAGTTGAAAGATTTTCAACTTGAGCGCTCGGAGCGACCGCACAAAAACGACAGAGCGCTTCTCTACCTGTTGAAAACAACTGAAAAAAAGACGATGGCGCTCAGAAAACGCGCTAGGTGGACACGGGGCCTAACAACATTTTTACATTGGGCACGGTTTTTACAGCGCCCGAGCTCGCTTGCTCCGCCCTGCGTTCACATTAGCAACATCGTGCTGTACCCGAGTACACCTGGGTGTGTGTACAGTCCGATACAGCAGGAGGCAGCATGCACACACTGTAGTTGGTTTCCCGACCGATTTATCGACCAGCCGATATTAGCGTATCAAGTATCGGCTAATTTGATCGCAGATATGTGCCGATAATACGCAATGTATTCTCCAGTCTCCAGCTGTTTGGATAACAACACGCATCATCACTCTCCAGAGGCTCAAGCGCTGACACCGTTCATGCACTTTTACTTTCCAGTCGACCATTTTGTCTACGTTATATTGGGTATCTTTTCCACCAGTGTTTGATGACTGCATTTGAGGGATCATATGTCTGCATCAGAGTTTTTTTCTCTCCCCAATATTGATATCGGTATCGGCCCCAAAAGACCCATATCGGTCCCTCCCCTAAATGAAACCCCTTATTACTTTTTTTTTTCCAACACAAAGACGACACATAAAATATTGAAACTGAGAAACTAAAATATGTTTGAAGAATTATACGCCCATTCTGAGTTTGTTGCCAATAACACATATCACACACGATTACTGATATGATAGAGTGAGGCAGACTGCTGACTGACATGAGCACTCTGATAATATGAAGAAGTCAGTGTGGGTCCTGTTAACATGTAAACATTGTAGATATTCTCGTGTGTAATGATGAACGCTGGATGTTTTGGCGCTGTAGGAGGACAGGGTGAATGCAGCAGCGACGTGGTGTCTCTCTGATTGTTCTTCAGTTTGTGATCCTCCTGCTGCAGTAAACTACCGATATATTAAAATTTGACTGTCAACCTAACGAAGTGCATCTTTGCTGCTGCAGAAACAAAGTACCTAGGCCACGTCATCGTCAATGGGGTTGTACGCCCTCAGGTCAACAAAACCCAGGCCTTAGAGTCCTGTCCCCTGCCACAAACAAGGAAGCAGCTCCATTCTTTTTTGGGCTCTCAGGCTTCTATCACCACTTCATACCCAATTTCTCCAACAGGGCAGCTCTTCTCACAGACTTGACTAGATCCCGGAGTCCCAATCAGATCCAGTGGACAGCTTTCAGTGATATGCAGCAATCACTAACTAAGCAACCTCTTCTGTACAGCCCAAACTTTCACGAAGATTTTCTTCTGAAAACTGATGCTTCTGACAGGGATTTGGGAGCTGTGTTACTCCAGGGACTTCAGGATGATCGGCATCCAGTCGCCTACATCAGCCGGAAACTGTTCCCCAGAGAGGTTCGATATTTGACGGTGGAGAAGGAGGCACTGGCTATCAAGTGGGCCCTTGATTCCTTCCGGTACTACCTTCTTGCTCAAGAGTTCACCTTGGAGACGGATCACAAGGTCTGTTTGGTTTGTAAACTTGGTTTTCTATTTTTGGGTAAAATAAAAACCTACCTTTTCTTTAAACTTACTCCTGTGTCTCGTGCCTTACTGCTTGGTCCCTAACAGTCCCCCACAAGAGAATCCTTCTCACCAGGGTAAGAGTGTTTATAAGACACACTACAAGTGAAGGCCTGTGTCTGGCCATGAAATGTTGGTCTGATTTCACC
>NC_083632.1:756378-758878 GCF_963584025.1 Labrus mixtus
TAAAAGATGAGCGGACGAAGATTTCCTGCAGAAATCTTTTGAAATGTGAAACAGGATACAAAACTCTCCGAGCTTTCGTTCAGTCCAGAAACTTCAAGGTCACTTTTAAGACACTTTTCAAGAGCTCAAATGTTCGATTTGATCCTCTCTGAAAAGTTTACAACTCGTCAGTTCAGACACCAAAATCTGTACGACTCCTTTAGGGTCAGGGACTCTCTGATGTTTCAGAAAGTTTTTCAAAGTTTCATCCAAACAGCAGTTAGTCCTGTTTCTGGTTCTTCTTCTGTCTCGTCAGAAAGTTCACTTCTCTCTCAGTTCATGAATGTCTCAGTCTCCAACTTTCTCCATCAGTCTTTAAACTTCCACATCACTTTTCAAACTCCTCCATCACTTTTCAAACTTCTCCATCACTTTTCAAACTTCTCCATCACTTTTCAAACTTCTCCATCACTCTTCAAACATCTCTGTCTGTTCAGTCCTCCTCAGTGTAGAGCGTCCCAAACAGTCGGTCCCAGTGGGTGAAGTAGGGGGCGTAGTTGTACTTGGACTTGAGGTGGTGCAGGTCGTGGTGACGGGCCCCTCCGTACAGGCCGAAGGGGACCAGGCGGTGCGTGGCCCACGGCAGGTCGTAGCCGCAGTGGTCCTCCACCGACAGGTAGATGTTGAGGAGGAAGAAGGCGAGCTCGGTGAGCGGGTGAACGCCCAGCAGGAGCGGGGTGGAGGCGGCGAAGAAGCCCAGGCTGAGGGTCTCCCAGGCCCCGGAGTGCTCTGTGGTGAGGGCCGAGGTGGAGGTGTAGGTGTGGTGCACCTGGAGGAGGAAGAGGAGGAGAGACGTGAGGCAGAGGAACAATAAACTCTTTACAGTTTTTTCCAATTGCTAACACACTAAAATGACATGTATAGCACAATGATTTAAACTGACACACAGAGAGAGCAAAACCTCTCAAGTCTCCAAAAGTCTAAACATATTTTCTGCTTTACACACATTTAGCAATTCAAAATGGCACTTTTTAAATGCACTGAACATGATTCTCTGTATAAGACACAACAATCTGACATAAAGTCACATGTTTGTCATTTCAAAACACTGCCATTCAAAATTACACTACAGGAGCTAATTGGTCAAACACCTCAATGGTTAATTGTTATCACTTCAACCAGGAAGTAAGCACTATGAAAAGACCACAAGTGAGCAACAACAAGGGAAGATGTTGCAGAGAGAGGAAGAGTGAGGGTGAGAATGAGAGGAGGAGGAAGAGTGAGAGGTAGGGGTAGAGCTGGTAGAGGAAGAGTGAGAGGTAGGGGTAGAGCTGGTAGAGGAAGAGTGAGAGGTAGGGGTAGAGCTGGTAGAGGAAGAGAGAGAGGTAGGGGTAGAGCTGGTAGAGGAAGAGAGAGAGGTAGGGGTAGAGCTGGTAGAGGAAGAGAGAGAGGTAGGGGTAGAGCTGGTAGAGGAAGAGTGAGAGGTAGGGGTAGAGCTGGTAGAGGAGTTCATGGCCAAAGAAGAAAACAACTAGTAGAAAATAAGTATTTTGATAAAACCAGCCTAGTTTGCTAAATTGTGTTTTAGCAATCGGAAACAACTGTAAACATTATCATGCATCAATATCTGTATGATCATATTCAGTTTAAAATCTGTCTCCATGTCCTCACCTTGTGGAAGTTCCTATAGAGCCAGGGCACCCTGTGGTGCAACAGGTGCCAGGTGAAGCTCTGGAAGTCAAAGAGCAGCAGGCAGACAAACACCTGAGCCAGCAGGCGGGGCAGGGAGGGCGCCTCAGCGGGCAGGTTGACGGGCATCGTGTACCAGTGCAGCAGCGTCAGCGGGAAGATGAACACCGCGTGGTTGTAGAGAGTCAGAGCCAGGCAGCTCCGCACCGAGGCCCAGCTGATGGAGCTCTGAGGCTGCAGCTTGTACCTGCGCACCGGGGCCCACCTGAGGGAGAGCAGGTCGAGCAGCAGGAAGGGCAGGCAGAAGGACAGGTACACGGAGAGCGAGAAGATGACGGGGAAGAGGGGAGAGGTGAGGAGGGGGGAGTGATGGAGGAGGAAGGTCCACAGCGGCTGCAGAAACATCTTTCCATCAGATTTAAATAAACTGTTCTCATCAGCTCAGAGAGAGAAAGAGTTGTGAGGTAGAGTTTCATCACCGCTGGTTTTTCATTACAGCTTATACACCCCTCTGCTGCCTGGCCCCGCCCACACCGCCCATATAAGGACTGCTCCGACGAAGTGGAAACTCCTGCAGGCAGTAAGGCTCTGCAGGGGAAACTGGAAAATAAAAACGGTTTTGTTTCTGCATGTCAGTGATCTGATATCTGTTGAATCAGATTATTGTTGCACGTGCATTCAAGTATGAACTCAGATTCAACTGTTGGAGCTCATTTTGTATAAAGGTTTAACTTCATCTGCTGATAATTTCCTCCTTTAATCGATGAGTTGTTTTCTGTTTTATAAATATAGAAGAGTTTATATTTCTTAAAAGATGCGTTATAGTGCTGTC
>NC_083632.1:768878-771378 GCF_963584025.1 Labrus mixtus
GTCGGGCGACGCTTCTTGGACCGAGGCTGGAGGGAGGGAGGAATGTAAGGAAAGGGAGGAAAGTAAGGAAAGTTCTACAATTCTCTTATCAGACTCTTTTATCCAAAGCGACGTACATCAGAGAGTAAGAACAACACAAGCAAGGATCTAGAAAAAAGGGAACAATGTCAGTAAGAGCAAACGATCAGCTTTGAGTCTGATTGGACACACAGGTGCTGACAGGAAGTGACCAGAGGCAAAGCACAACATTGAGGGCAGTTCTTGAGAGCTCTAATCAGTATAGAAACCATCTTATAAGTCGTCGTTATCAAACAGAAACCATCGTCATTAACATCATCATCATCAATAATATGGAGACCATCATCATTAAGTTAGTAGGTATTCATGAAAGAGCTGGGTCTTTAGCTTTTTCTTAAAGGTGCAGAGGGACTCTGCAGATCACATGGAGTTTGGAAGTTCAGGGCGGAGAACAAAAAAAGGAAGTAGGATGTGAGGAGTGCATGCATACAGTCATGTTGTGGCAAAAACACAACAGCACGTGAATCAGGAGACTCCTCCCACTGCAGACAGCAGCACGCAGCTTTGGTGAAGCGACACAAAGTGTGTAAGATACTCGCAACTCTGCAAGATGGCTCGCAAATATTTGTATGTTAACAGAATTGTGCTCTCTGAGGCGCCCTGGGTTTTCTTGTCAGCACTCGACACTTTGCACACCAACTTTACCCCCCCCCCCGTAAGTCAGGACCCCAGTTGGGCCCCCCCAGCCACAGAATGTGTGAACGCGCCTGTCTGATGGCAAACTGAAGAAAACAAACACAAGACTCTGATCTGAAAACTGAGACTTTCAGAATAAATATTGTTTCTTTAATAGCTCTTCTGTGTGAACTCATCGGATCACTTCAGGTGAAGCGGTGAGCTGATGAAGCTCTCACAGACCAGACTCCACTCAGAAACATGTGAATTTAACGGAGATGTGTTGGCTTACCGGAGCCATGGCGGCGGGAGGTGTCCGGCTCTCTGCGGGGGTTCGTCAGCCCTCCTCGGGTCGATGTGAGTGTGAGAACGTGTCGGTGTGTTTTGGTGTGTTAGAAAGTGTGCAGCTTGTTGCCACACGCGTGTTGATCAGAGACCCGGGGTCACATCAGTAACCCGGAAACAGAGCACCGAGGAATTCTCATGTGATGAGAACACAGCGACACCAGCGGCCGGAAGTGGAATTACACAAACAGACGAACCGCGTATGACTGAAAAGTTTTTATTATTATTATTTAATAAATACAGTAAAAGATTACACAGCGTGGATACACATCAGATATAATTTAAAAGCCGGCTGGTTTGTGAGTCATAATTAAAACTGTACAAGAATAATATAACTGAAAAAATGTGCATGATCTTATTTTGAAAATCATTTCATTAGAAATTCAAAAGAAACAACTCTTGTGTAAAAAGTGACACAATAAACAACCTGTGGTGTTTGTTTCATCTGCATAAATAATAATAATAATAAATTAAAAAGACATCCTGTGGAGTTCAGTCAGTGTTCTCATAGAGCTCTATGGGAGCTGAACTCTGTTAATGTTACAATCATTAAAAACGTTGTAATAAATAAATTAGGGCTGTGACCAATCACATGTTTAAAATTCCATTATTTCGCATTTAAAAGTAAAAATTTTCAGACTTTTATTTTGAATGTTTGTACTGTCAGAGAACTTTACTTGATGTGTGCTTTTATTTTGAAATACAGTAAGGCCCTTCTGGTAGAGTGAAGGTTAGGACAGAAACAACAAAGGTCAATGTGTGATGTCATCAGGTCAGTGTGTGATGTCATCAGGTCAATGTGTGATGTCAGGTCAGTGTGTGATGTCATCAGGTCAGTGTGTGATGTCATAAGGTCAGTGTGTGATGTCATCAGGTCAATGTGTGATGTCATCAGGTCAGTGTGTGATGTCATCAGGTCAATGTGTGATGTCATCAGGTCAGTGTGTGATGTCATCAGGTCAGTGTGTGATGTCATAAGGTCAATGTGTGATGTCATCAGGTCAGTGTGTGATGTCATCAGGTTAGTGTGTGATGTCATCAGGTGGATATAAAAACAGTGAATAATCCGACATCAGATGTTTCTCTGTGTTGTTGTGAGTCGTTTAACTCCGTCACGTCCAGAACGGGAACTTTTAAAAACACGCCGTGTCGTCGATCAGCTGCATGAAGTCAGAACCTGAGACGGGAAAAAGAAAAAAAGTGAGCTTTGTTTCTGTTACCCTCCTGCACAGCGATTGGTCGGTCTGTCAGGTGACTCACCTGGCTCCACTTCCTGTTCCCGCTCAGCATGGGCGTGGCCGGGATGCAGGAGAACAGCCTGTCAGAGAGCTGCTCTTCATCAGGGAGGCGGGACAGGAACTGGGCTAGACGAGGGGGGAAAAAGAAGAGATGAGAAAGTCTGAGGGTCGAGGGTTGATTTCCTGTTTTTTTCTTCTTCGTGGCGTTCTGTGACTCTGTGTCG
>NC_083632.1:776378-798878 GCF_963584025.1 Labrus mixtus
TGGACAGCGGCTCGAACTCCACCTTCCTGCGGCTCTGCTGCCCCGATGCATGATGGGTAGGAGAGCTGCGGGCGGAAACCTGCCGTGCCTCGAACTCCTGCAATGACATCACATGACACGACCTCAGTTGCCATGACAACGACTGACACAACAGAGAGGCAGGGGTGAGAGATGGAGGACACAGACTGGTACTTTGATGTTTTTAATGATTTTCACATATTATTTATTTCTTCATGAAAACGTCACTGAATTAATTTAACGCTGAACTGCAGGTGCACAGAACGAAAGCGATGATGATGATGACGATGATGATGATGAAGAAGAGGAGCAGTAAAAGAGTGTGTACCCCTGAGTCCTGCAGGTCTGAAGAGGAGAGCGAGTTCAGACTGACCTCAGCGCTCTGCTGGAGGGAAACAAGGCAGCGTGTGAAACGTCCCAGTAAAACACTCAGAAACAATCAGCTGCAGTTCCTCTGATGTCCACTAGAGGCCGCTGTGATAAAGCTGTCACTGCTTATTTAATGGAATGAGAATGTTTTTATGAGTAAGTGTAAAAATCTAGATTTGAAAAATGGAACCAAAAGTGAAAGAACAAAAGCTGCAGTTCCTCTGATGTCCACTAGATGCTGCTGTGTTTAAACTGTAACTGACCTGCTGTGTGAGTATGTTGGTATTTCTCATAAACTGCAACATCCAGGGCTGAAGACCGGAGATGAAAACCCCCCAAAAAACTGCAGTTCTTCGACTGTCCACTTGAGGCCGTCTCCAAAAATGAGACCCACCCATCAAAGCCCAATTTCACCGCTCGCTCAAGTAAACTTGCTTTTTAACCACGCGTACTCGTAGACGACCTACCTGCCTCTGTACAACGCGTGTTACTGGAGGATTCCTCTAGAGGGAGCTCTGCAAAAATCAGACCGCAGACGCATGTTTGTTGCTATGCAACAGCAATGACGCATCACAGCGCGGGGAGATGGAGACTTGATCGGTTTACTGTTCTAATAAACTTTCCTCCATTGTTCCAGCGGCTCTCTGGTTGGTGTCCCTGATGATTTCTAGTTTCATCACCGTACAACTCCACACTGCTCCTAGTGGTGATGTGCATGCCGCATCTCGTGGACGCCGAGACGTGAACATCCAACGCTGGAGACACGAGGCTGAGGTCATGCGTTTGTGTACACGTAGTAAAAAGCGAGTTTGTAAAACGGTCCTACAGGAACTAAGCTCCGCCTCTGGTATCTCCGCTGTAGACTCAGGTTTCAGTTCCTGTTTATTTCTGTAGTTTCTCTTTTTTTGTAGTTTTATTTAAAAACGCAGATTGTGTGTCGTGGTCGTTACCTGCTGGATGATCTTAGGCTGTTTGGACGGACTCTGTTTGGGAGGAACTTTACCGAACAGCTTCCAGCCCGCAACGCTGTGACTGACGGACCGCTGCTTCCTGCTGTGAACACACACACACACACACACACACACACACACACACACAGTTTTAAAGTTTTAATTAAAGATGGCCGCTTTCTGCTGCTAACGCTCTCTACTCGTTGAAAACGATTGAAAAAAAGACGCTGGCGCTCAGAAAAATAAACACGGGGCCTCACAAACTGTCAGGACTGGACGGGTTGTCAGTGTCATTCCTCTTACATCCACCAGGGGGCTCCACAGCAGTATCCACATTAACAGTGTTTTCAGTCTCGTATCGATCACCTGTCCGTCTGACTCACCTGCTGAAGTACTCGACGATGCCCGGCCTCCTCGACTGCAGCTCAGACTCTGACCCTCCGTCGTCCTGAACCAGCTCGCTCGGGGCGCTCTGTCTGCGGACGCACTCGAACGTGTTCCTGGAGCGAGCGACAACCGAGGCTGCGGGGAGGCTCGGTTCACCTGGCGGGGGCGGCGTCCGATCCGTGATGAAGGCCTCGTCATCGGAGCTGCCATCTTCCAGATCAGGGTCAGGGTCGGAGTCTGCCGCTTTGGGTGGAGGTACAGGCGAGGAGGGCTCATCCAGGTGGAGGTGTGTGCCTCCTGTAGCCCCGTCCCCACAGGTACCATCACCATCCAGTCTGTGACAGCTGTTATCGTTGAACCCGTCTGTGCAGGACGAACAGGTAGTGACCACGTTTGGACTAATCCCGTCTGTTTGGGTGACATCACCACTCAGACTAAGCCCCGCCCCCTGCTCATCACCTGCCTCTCTGACATCACAGCAGCCTCCGATTGGTCCTTGAGTGTCTTTGTCCGCCCTGGAGCAGACGACATCCACACACTGTGACAAAGCGACGGACGCTCCAGCCTCCTCGCCGTCTCCTGAACACGTGACCTGCGGACGCTGCTGGCTGATGACATCATCAGAGTTCAGGGGATGATGACGATGAAGGCACAGGTGAGACTCATTGTTTACAGTCACAGGTGAGGAGGACACATCTTCTGCCTTTTCCATTTCACTCCGTCATCAACGACACAAAACTGCTGAGAATAAAACACATTATTCGACTTTTATTTTGAAGGTTTTTCTATTACACATTAACAACTCAGGTGTTATTATAACCTGCAGGTAATATCGTATTTATCTGCGACTTTTCGGTTTCATGACCCGCTGATTGTCGCTGTTGTCGTCGGTAACGTACACCGTTATTATCTCACCTCTCCGGATCTTCTGTCAGCGCCGCTCGACAGAAACGACCCCGGCTTCGACTCCTCCTCCCCGGTGAACAGACAGCGGGATCCTCCGGAGCGTCATGCCGGGACACGGAGCCCTCAGGCCGGCGGAGAGGCGCTGTGTCCGGCCGCTGTTCTCAACCTCTTATCTCCGGGTTATTCTCATCCTCCGCGGTGACAGGTGAGCCCGGGCAGGAGAGGCGCCATGTTCGCTTTGTGTGACGTAGCCGGCTACGTCAACCTGACGTCAGACGATTAGGGGACTGGAGATTAAATTACGTTTGTCTTAAATTTAATCAACAAGAAAGCTACAACCTGATTCACGATTTATTTAAAGACGATGCATTTTATTTTATGTTTTCTTTTTCTTTATATTTTAATTATTAAATTTAGTCTAAATTTTCACCTAAATCATTTCTCATGATTGTTATAACTTCATATAAACAAACGCCTTTGATATGCTTTTGTCCAATCTAAGTGCAGGAATGTCAAACATGATGATTTAAATAAAGTTTAGACTGGAAAAAAATATTTCGTTTGTCTTCTGGATCATTTACTTTTTGTTAAAATATACTTTTCAAAACAACATAAAAATGCTGAATTATTAGATATAATTGTATTTTTATTCCTTTAGTTTTTTTTATATAAATACTTACTGGTTTATTTTTTATTAGGTAACTTAATTCACCTGCACATTGAGACTAATATAAACCTTTAAACATCAACATATAGAACTGTTTATAAATATGTAAATAACACACAGGTGTTGAGCTGTTTCTATTTCTTTTGTTTTGTTTGATAAATCATAAAATAATTAACGGTGAAAGTGGAGAATAAAATCAGACAGATTTGCTGTTTTTCAATTTTTTTATATCTCAACAAATAGAAAATATTCATCTCAGATTATAAAAAAAGCAACAACAGTGTTTGTAAACATTTATCAACATTTTCTTAATTCATACATTCACCAATCACAGTGCAGCGTTTCACTGGGAGGGGCTTGATCAGCACCACTTAGACCACTTGACCAAGAAGCTCCACCCACTTTAACAATGCTTAGCTCTGATTGGTCAAACAGATCCCAACTGTTAAACCATTTTCAAGATTCAAAAAAATAAAGTAGTTCTTTTCCTCAAACACACGTTGGCTCATGACATTCAAGTATTGAGATTTTCTCTGAGATTTAGGAAACTGTGACCCGTCAGATCCAACATGGCTGCCATGGCTCGTTCACGCGTAGACACACTTGTGCATCTTCAGGTTGCGTTGGTCCGAGTATCTCTTGCCACACTTGTCGCAGATGTACTGTTTGCCGCCGGCGTGCATGTGTCTCTTGTGGGTCCGCAGGTGGCTGCTCTGGCTGAAGGTTTTCCCGCAGACGTCGCAGGCGTACGGCTTCTCGCCCGTGTGGACGCGCAGGTGAAGCTTCAGGCTGTTGGCGTTGTTGAACGCCTTGTCGCAGCAGCTGCAGGAGAACGGCCGCTCCTTGGAGTGCGTGCGTCGGTGCGTGATCAGGCTGCTCTGCTGGCCGAACGTCTTCCCGCACTCCTCGCAGCCGAACGGGCGCTCGCCGGTGTGGATCCTGCGGTGGATCTTCAGGTTCACGGCTTGGCGGAACGTTTTCCCGCAGAGGTCGCAGCTGAACGGACGAAGGCCGCTGTGGATCCTCTGATGGTTCTTCAGGTTGACGGCGTGGCGGAACGTCTTCGGACACTGCTCGCACTTTAGCGGTTTCTGCCCGGTGTGGATGAGCTTGTGCGTTTTGAGCGTGACGGCGCGGGTGAAGCCTTTCCCGCACACGTTGCACGCAAAGATCTTCTTGCCGGTGTGCGTGTGCGCGTGGCGGTGCAGATTCTGCAGCAGGTTGAAGCGGTTGCCGCACACGTCGCAGCCGAACGGTTTCTCTCCCGTGTGGACGACGGCGTGCGTCTTCAGCTGCGTCTGTTTGGAGAAACGCTTCCCGCACTGCGGGCACGCGTACGGGCGCTCGCCGGTGTGCGTCCGGGCGTGGCTCTGCAGACTCTGCTTCTGGCGGAACGAGCTGCCGCATACGCCGCAGGAGAACGGCTTCTCGCCCGTGTGGATCAGGTAGTGCGACTTCAGGTTGCTCTGAGACGTGAAGGATTTACCGCACGACGTGCACGAGAAGTATTTCCACGTGACGCTCTGCAGAACAAACTCGGTTGATCCCGCCTCCTCATGCGGCGGCTCAGATTCCTCCGGAGAAGCAGCTTCAACCCGAGCTCCTGAAATAAAAAAAACACACAAACTGTTAGAACTCAAATATCTGACTGACAGACGACATTCCACACGGCCGTTTTGGACGCCCCTCGGTTTGCCAGATATGAGAGCAGTTATCAGGTCAACAGGTGTTGCAGTGATGGAAGCGGGCAAGAGAAGTGGTTCAGATAGAAGTGATTGTACCCGACCTAAAAAGCCTCTGCATGTTTCTAATAAGCTCCACGAGCAGAAACGTGCTCAAACTAGGATCAATATTGGAGATGCTTTTGAAAAATGGAGAGAGGTTAGAACACAGAAAGGTTTACAGACCCATGCAGAGCTGGATAAACACTGAAGCTTCAGAGTCCACCACATGGTGACCTGTGTGAGCATGGACTCTAGAGAGGAGGGGGGGGGGGGAGACAGCTCTCTATGATGTTTAGAATTTAGACTGCAGTACCCATTTTAAACACTAGGGGTCAGAGTTACATACTGCTCCTTTAACGATCTTCAATCAGGTTTCTTTGATTGTGGTCAAAACTGTGATTCAAATTCATTTAATAACGCAGGTCTGATAGTTTAAAAACTCTGTTTCATAAGACAGGTGTGCAGGAGAGGAATGGATCCATCAAAACTTGCAGGTGCACTGTTCATTTGTTGTTGCCGTGGTAACAACAAGGTTTAGATAAATCATTTGATTTTTACTAGAATCAAATCGAGGATTTAAAATGTAAAAATAATCTCTCAATCAGTCATCGATCGTTCTCTCACTCTCTGCGATGGCTCCCAGGTCGATGTTCCCGTGTTCGTCTTTAATGGTGACCGCCGGGACGAACGGGTTCTCCGCTTCGTCTGGCGCTTCCTCCTGTTTGGTCTGCAGTGACACAAAAATACAGACATCAGTCGGGGGTCAGTGAACGCACCGCCGGTGAAGAGGTGAGTGAGCAGGGTTCTTACCTGAGAGGAGGTTTGTATCTCAGAGCTCTCCGGTCTGACTCCGTACGAGTGCTCGACCTCTGTGACAACATAGCGACTGTCAGTATGGCATCATCAACGCTGTATCTCTCTGATTGGAGTGTTTTTGATTCAGGGGTGTGGGGGGGGGGGGGCTTGCGTACGTACCGACTCGTGCGTTGTTGAGGATGTTGAGGATGCTGGTCTGGGGTCTCTGGCCGCCCCTCCTCCTCGGCTCCGGCTGCAGCAGCAGTCCCGCCTCATCCACGATGTTCATGAGCTTCCCCAGAGCCTCGTTCCCCAGAGTCTCCATGACCGACGCGAACAACACCTGAGCACGCCACGGGAGAGACGACAAACACATGAAGAAGGACCCGGTTATTTAGATCAGATGGAACAGTGAATCAGATCGTTCACACCAGCTTCTCTTTTACAACCTGTATATTTGTGTTTACATTTTCTGGCTCTTATGACAAGTATCCTCCAACATTACAAACAAACTAGAACTAACAAACCAGCATTAAATAAAAGGGCGCGGTCAGCCTCGTATGGATACGGCCACTTCCCGCTCACAACTCTTCATAACAGCAGTTTGTGTCAGTGGGTCACTGCTTCAAAATACGATGCTTTAGGCGAGACCCCTGAATAGTTTTGGTGGTTAATAATAATTTATACTTTATTGATCCTGCGAGGGGAAATTTGTTTTTACACTCTGTCTAGTTAACATGCTACACAAACATAGGCTGAAATACACACACATGCACAAACAGGATCCTGTGGACATGCACTAATGGAGAGGTTTCAGAGTGAGGGGGGCTGCCCACGGCGGGCGCTCCTGAGCTGGTGGGGGGGTTAGGTGCCTTGCTCAAGGGCACCTTGGCAGTGCTCAGGAAGTGGACTGGCACCTCTCCAGCTACCAGACCAGTTTCTGGACTTGGTCCGTGCCGGGACTTGAACCGGTGACCCTCCGATTCCCAACCCAAGTCCCTACAGACTGAGCTACTGCCGCCCAGTGTGTGCCCCATGTACAGAGGCTTAAGTCCTCGAGAGCAGGCGGCCCAGGGTTCGAGCCCGACCTAGGGCTCCTTAACGCCATGTCGTTTCCCACACTCTCTCTCTCTCTCACTCCCTGGTTTACGGCTCTGTCCAATATCTTATCTCTACAATAAAGTCATAAAAAGCCTCCAAAAATATTAATAATTAATAAAAACGAAACGAAATAAATGAATACAAAATTAATTATTTAATTAAAATTAATTAATAAAAACTCAAAACGAAAGTGAAACTAAAAACAAAAATCAAAACGAATTAAAAATAAACTAATAGAGGATAAACTCCTGTAAACTTTGAAAACATGATTTAATAGTTCAACCTTAGAGCGAAGAATAACTATAAATGTCTAAAACAATAAAAATAATAATCCTATAACTAATTCTTATTTTATCCAGACTTCACTCCTCACCGTCTTCTCCCGGCTCTTATCCCGCCTGTGGTCCACCGGAGGCGGCCCGTCTTCGTCGTCGCTCCCGGAGCAGCTGGTCACGGTCCGGACCTTCAGGGAGTCCTCCTCCTCCTCCGACAGCCGCTCCAGCTCCGCCACCGCCGCGTGGACCAGAGCCTCCATGACGGCGGCCAGCTGAGTGTGCAGAGCCGCGGAGGAGCTCATCCTTTCGGCTAACTGAAGCTGACCCTCCCGCTCGGTGGGGAGAACACAGCGAGCTCTGCCAGTTTGTTTCGATTTAACTGAAACTTAAAGGTCAGAAAGAGTCTGACAGGAGCTTCCTGACGTCAATCTGTGAAGCTAACAACAAACTACAGACAGAGCAGCTGAAGGAAGTGCTTCTTCTTCGTCTTCTTTTGAGTTTTATGGCGGTTAAAAAAAAGCAGCCTTCAGGCGCATTACCGCCACCTGCTGGACTGGAGTTCTGGCCGTAGACTGTAAAAATATTAAAAATAAATAAATTATGAATTATTAATAATAAATAATAATAGTTATTATATAATATCTATATTATATTATTATATTATATATATATAATAATAATATTATTATATAATATTATTAATTATTAATAATAAATTATTATAAAAAATAATTCTGGCACATGATAAAAAACAGAAGGACCTAATTTCTGTCTATCATCCCTGTAATTCAGTTTTACACTCTGTTGTTGAACATGCTGCACACACATACACACACTCACATTCATATTAAAACAAAAAAACAGCAGGAACCAATCAGAGAGTTGATAAAAACGAGGCGTTTCAGTTTTATTGAAACAACATCAGCTTACTAACAGAGTCAGTAAAAAGTGAGGTAGTCGTTTTGTGTCACAGTAGAACAAAGTTATTCAGTCAGTTTGATGAACTATGAAGTTTTTTTAAAAGTTTGTTTACATCCAAACATATAAACTGTAAGTGATTTTAAGTTTCTTAATCGGCGTGGTCGTCATGTGACCTCCAGTCCTGCATGATGTCACATGCTGTAGTCTCATTATGGATGATTCTTGGCTGTTTGGAGGATATTAGTAGCTCCTCAGAGTGTCCACAGTTTGACTGTTACCCTCCATCCTTGCTGCGTCTCTGGCGTTCCGCCCACTCAACGATGAGGCGGTTGCCGAGGGCGTGTTTTGGAGGAAGCCAGAGGGCGGGGTTATCCCCTTTCCTGGACGGAGTCTTCACCTGCAGGGCGGCAGAGATTTCCTCCAGACTGAACCAGCGAGCGTCCTCCAGCTCTGTGTGGTCCACCTTTAACTGGACGACAAAACAGCAGGTAACGGGACACATCGCTGAATACAACAGGAAGCTCCACCTGCTCACCTGCAGCTCAGGTGTACCTCAGGGCTCAACGTTAGGTCCTCTACCTTTTTACAATTATCGCTGATACATTTTTTGAGACAAAATAAATCTGATAATAAAAAGTGTGGTCAAACGGATTTATAACTTTATAAATAACACTAAGTTTGAGAGTAAATTTATTTTGTATTTTGATGAGTGTGGATGCTCACCTGAGAGTGGGCGGGGCTTACAGAGGCGTGGCAGCCCACCATGAAGGAGCTGTGAGGAAAAGGCCAGTGCTGAGAGGAGCTGTAGGCGACGCTGTGGACCTCCAAACCCACCTCCTCGGCCAACTCCCTGCTCAGAGTCTCCTCCAGAGTCTCGCCTGAAAACACCACAGAGGGACAGGAGGACACAGGTGAGTTTAAAGTAAGCAGGTACAGGTGGGCGAGCAGACAGTGGAAAGGTAAGACTGGAGGTCTGACCCATGTCACAGAAGCCAGCCAGAGTGCTGTACAGCCCCGGAGGAAAGGACGGCTGTCGGCCCAACAGACAACGTTTCCCATCAGACACCAGGACGATCACTACCGGAGACATCTGGAGGGAGAACCAATCAGAAACAGTCAGACCAGGAATGACCCAAGCAAGGTAACAAGGTTTATATCTGGTTTTGATTAGAATTAGGATCTGGTTTGTAGCCAATAAGGATCAGGAAAGGTTGTTGTATACAGACTGTGTTGTAGTTAAAATCTGGTTCCAGTAGTTTGGGCATGTTTTGAAGCTGGTTTGAATCTAACTTTAGACTGGATCTGGTTTTTAGGGTAGTCTAGATCTGGTTTTGATACTTGTTTCGATTGGATTTTGGATTTGTGTTACCTTTGGATAGTAGACAATCCCATTGCTGCTGCAGACTCTTTGACTTCCTGCCTGGTTGCTTGTGGTGGGCTGACCCGTGGCGCTGCAGAATCTGCTGGTTTGATGCCAGCGCAGCAGAGCCTGACCCTGGAGACCAGAAACCAAACTGTTAAGACATCCTGTACACCTGGAGGACGCACAGTGTACTGAGGGAGTTACACACCTTGGCCACTAGGGGCGCCTCTGCTTCCCTCAGGAGAAAGAAAGCTTTCCTCAGATCGATGAACTTTCCTTTAAACTCTTCTTCTACTGTTGCCCGATCCAGATCTCCTGCAGAAAGAAATACAGAACATTTAAACCCACAGTCCATGTAGACCGGTGCATTCAGGGTCTCAGTACACTGTACGGAGTTTACAGTGTTTATCATTTAACAATCAGTGTTCTCACCAACGTCCAGACAGAACTGAGCCTGTTTCTGTTCTGAACAGCCAATCAGAACAGACTCCTTCAGCAGGGTTTGGTCTGAGCCGAGTCTTTCCAGGATGGACTGAACGTCTGAAATATAAAACCAGAAACAGTTGAGTAAACCTGTGCTTTGGTTGGTTATGTGGTTCTGTTGCTCTGTGGTTGTGTACCTGGGCAGGTGAGTACTGCTGGTGTGAAGGTTCCTTTCCCGTTGGGTTGGAGAAGAGGAGACAAACGATGGAACAGAAAAATGTGAGCGTCCTGCAGTGCTGCAGCACACGCTTCATCATCCTCCTTCAGCCTGTTCAAATACCTGAGAGGATATTCAATAAATGAATTGTTAAAGCAACCAACCATCCAACCAACCAACCATCCAACCATCCAACCAACCAACCAACCAACCAACCAACCATCCAACCAACCATCCAACCAACCAACCATCCAACCAACCAACCAACCAACCAACCAACCATCCAACCAACCATCCATCCATCGAACCAACCAACCATCCAACCAACCATCCAACCAACCAACCAACCATCCAACCATCCAACCAACCAACCAACCAACCATCCAACCAACCATCCAACCAACCAACCATCCAACCATCCAACCAACCATCCAACCAACCAACCATCCAACCAACCAACCAACCATCCAACCAACCATCCATCCATCGAACCAACCAACCATCCAACCATCCAACCAACCAACCAACCAACCAACCATCCAACCAACCATCCAACCAACCAACCATTATATTCAATAAATGAATTGTTAAAGCAAGCAACCATCCAACCAACCAACCATCCAACCATCCAACCAACCAACCATCCAACCAACCATCCAACCAACCAACCATCCAACCAACCATCCAACCAACCAACCAACCATCCAACCATCCAACCAACCAACCAACCAACCATCCATCCATCGAACCAACCAACCAACCAACCAACCAACCAACCAACCAACCAACCAACCAACCATCCAACCATCCATCCATCAAACCAACCACCCAACCAACCAACCAACCATCCAACCAACCAACCAACCAACCAACCAACCATCCATCCATCGAACCAACCAACCATCCAACCATCCAACCAACCATCCATCCATCGAACCAACCAAACAACCATCAAACCATCGAACCAATCAACCAACAAACCAACAAACTAACCAATCAATCAACCAACCAACCATCCATCAAACCAATCAACCAATCAACCAACCATCCAAACAACCATCCAACCAACCAACAACAATTTCAGTTTCTGTACCTCATCCTGGAGACGAAGCCTGAGCATCGTCGGGTCTGGAGACATTTTGGTGCAAAGAGGACAATCTTCAGAGGTCTAAACATGGCCCCCCCTCTGAACCAGTATGAAAGGGTCTGAACTGGACTGGACTCACTAACTCCGCTCTCTGAGAACACATGACAGAAAACATTAAGTCCCTTTAGCGCCACCTTCAGGACAAAGAATAAACATGTAGATCAACTAAGACAAACTGAATATAGACATTCACCTTTAAGGATGAGAACAACAAGGAAAAGTCAGGAAATGTCCAGAGTGTGATGAGGCAATAATGCCGAACCCCCCTTAGAATCCGTAATTTTTTACTTTTTTTTATGATTTTAATTGTTATTACAGCTTATAACAAAATAATTCAACATACATCTAAGACTCTACGTTGCAATGTTTACTTCGGCGCATATTTCGCTAGACATGCTGCAATTATCAAACAGTAATACTGAAAGAGGTTCTTCAATTCACTGAGTTATTCTTCATATTAGCTTTGGTGAAAACAATCATTAACTCTTCACTTTCTCTTTATTTGGACATGAGTTTTATGCCGGATGAGAAGTAAACCGATAACGTCAGGATCCATAACAGGTCAGAGGTCACAGTGACTGTTATGTACCGAAGAGAATAGATCAGGAATGTGACAGATTTTAAAATGGGGTTTGGTTTGAAACCGCACAGCTCCAAATCACCATCTAAAGGTGTGTGTTACAAAATAAGTATTTGAGTATGTTTTGTATACTGATTGTGTGTGTGTGTGCGTGTTGTCAGATACCTGCAGCTGCTTCTACTTCACACGAAACTCTGTGACCCTTGTTTTCTTCTTCTTCTTCTTCTTCTTCTTCTCTGGTATTGGGAAGCTGCCGTGGTTCTGCCCTCTAGTGGCCACTTTACGAATATCAAGTTAAATAAATAACCTTTAAAACTAGTTACATTACTATATATATATACTTACATGAGATACAACTTCTTAGTTTATATTCAGCTAAAAAAGAATAAATAAAATGTAAGAGACACGATCAGACTTCCAAGTTGCCTAGCGTAGCCTACGGTTGTTTACATGGGATGACTACAGTTCCCGTCAGGCCTTGCGGCTCCACACATGTGTTTGGAGATCAGTGAGCAGCAGACAGCAGCATCATGTCTGTGTTTATGGATTTAAACCTGAGCTACACGGACGATAAGAGCCGCATGCAGAGTCTGATAGAGACCGCAGCTCACCGTGAGTCTCTCTCTGCTTTCTAAAATCAGCTGTTTTTCAAATGGAGTTCTGTTAACGCAGGACGAGAGGCTAACTCAGCTAGCATCGGGACCGAGCTCAAACTTGTTGGTAATGTGTTTGTGTTGAGTTAGTCCAGTGAGCTGATGTTTAAACATCTGTCAAACTGTCCAGAGAGTCTCTGGTTAAACAGTTGAATCAGTTAAAGAGCTCAAACAGCCGATAACAAACTCCACACCAGACTCCATTTAAAAAGTTCACAATTTAAAGCTTCTGTCATTTATAGTAAAATAACAGAATGTCTAAAACTACATTTAATAAACAAGTTGTTAATGTGACACTACATCTTCTTTGTACAACTTATTTAGGAATCTATTGATTTATAATTCTTTTTTTCTCTCGCTCATAGACAGAAAACAAACCATCACACAAAACCCCGCCTACAAATCACGTGATTTATGCTTCCCGTGTTCTTATTAAGAATTAAATTACAATACATCACAACTTAATATATTCCACATTAAAAGATTACCAAGGGGGGAAATTCGGCACAAGATTACAGCATGTAAAGAGCAGATTCACAAGATAAACAACCAAGCTCTTACTGTTGTGTAATGTGAAGAAAAAGAGTTCAAAGGTCAAATGAGACCTGACTTCAGGACACATTTCATATATGATGAGCTGGCTGGTCGCCTTGTTTCTAATTCAATAAACACTCAGGCTGTGTGTCACCACCGATTGCTTCAAACCATTTGATTCCTGTTCACATACGGGATATATTATGTATAGAACTTTACATACAATAAAAACATTATAATGATAATCAGTCAGTTTGTGAATGATGTGTTGTTTTTGTGTTTTTGTTTCTTTTTCAGTCGGTTACTCCACGGTCGCCATCAACTACACGTATGAACTGACCATAAAAAAGTCAAAGGTGAGCCCCATTCGTCTCTTAAGCACGCTTTCGGAAAAATTGAATTGGAAATGCTGTCTCGAACTAACTTTAGGTTGACGTAGTGACGAGCAGAGAGGCGGGTCTTAAGTCTCCTGCCACGCCCCCTAATAACTCATAACTCTGATCGTTCTGTGTTCAGGTTCCCGTCCCGACACCGATCAAGGATCTGATGGAGAAGCTGCCCATCGTACAGGTAAGACGACGACGACGATGAAGATGATGATGATGATGATGATGTTTCTCTTGTTGGTGTGTAACCTCTCTCTCTCTCTCTTTCTCTCTGTGTCAGGGTCGCTGTCGTCCAATCAGAGTGCTGAACAGACTGACGGTGGTGATGTCAGAGCAGTGCCACTTTGTGAGTGTCAAAGCTTCTTTGTTTACTTCCCTCAGAGAGCCTGCGCTGCATCGATCCCAGCCGACAGATCGATAAAACTGATCGATTAGTAAACGTTCCCTGAGGCCGCGTTCCAGTTGCAAGTTGAAAAAGCAACATGGACGCTTTGAGGTAGTTACAGATTAAATGTTCCTGGTGACGCACGGAGCAGCCATGTTGGATTTTAACTCAAGGCTTCTGAAGTTGCTCCCAATTTTTGATTGGGAGCAACCTGATGACGTATCAGACCGGTCACCTGAAATTTCCGACTTCTGAGATCAAATTGAACGCACCATGAGTGTCCCAGGTTACCTTCAGGTTCCTGTTGGACGCTGACGTCTGACATCACAATGAAAGGAGTACAGACAATATCAGCTGATTGATTTAGTTGTTTTTGTTTGTGTGTGTGTGTGTGTGTGTGTCTGTGTGTGTGTGTGTGTGTCTGTGTGTGTGTGTGTGTGTGTGTGTGTGTGTCTGTGTGTGTGTCTGTGTGTGTCTGTGTGTGTGTGTGTGTGTGTGTGTGTGTGTGTGTGTGTGTGTGTGTGTCTGTGTGTGTGTCTGTGTGTGTCTGTGTGTGTCTGTGTGTGTGTGTGTGTGTGTCTGTGTGTGTGTGTGTGTGTGTGTGTGTGTGTCTGTGTGTGTGTCTGTGTGTGTCTGTGTGTGTGTGTGTGTGTGTGTGTGTGTGTGTCTGTGTGTGTGTCTGTGTGTGTCTGTGTGTGTGTGTGTGTGTCTCTCTCTCTCTTTGTGTGTGTTCAGAAAAAGACCGGTCGAGAGTTCAGTGCGTACGACCTGCTGGCCGTGCAACCCGCCACAGAGAAGCTGTTCCACGTGAGTCACTGAGACGATGAAGCACCGCAGTACACGGTTCAGGTATTATAGACCATGTTCCCACAGCGGCCATGTTGCTGTGACGCTCAAATGTGACTTAACCACCTCCAGGCACAGTGGGGGGGCCCCCAGTCCCTAACCCCCCTTAATTAGGGGGTCGTGAGCTGAAACGTTTTGGAACCGCTGGACAAGAAGAGTGTTAACGCCTCTCACATCCTGTCCATGATGAAGCTAGCTGTGAAGTGTCTGAATGCAGTTTATTTAATATGTCCAGATGTTTCTCTATGTTTCTCCAGATGTTCAGTTTTTCAATCGTCTTGTGTAGTTACAGAAGAATCTTTGGAAGTGTTTCAAGTCTTTGTGCGTCACGTCATGGCAACATGGCCGCTGTGGGAATATGGTCTAATAGTCTATGATACACAGATTATGATGTTTATTGTGTGTGTGTGTGTGTGTGTGTGTGTGTGTGTGTGTGTGTGTGTGTGTGTGTGTGTGTGTGTGTGTGTGTGTGTGTGTGTGTGTGTGTGTGTGTGTGTGTGTGTGTGTGTGTGTGTGTGTGTGTGTGTGTGGTCAGGTGGCGTGTTTCACCCTGGACGTTGACATCATCTGTATCTCAGTGACAGAAAAACGACCTTTCATCATCAAGAGAAGTCCGGTCAACGGGGTCAGAAAAATTATTATCGACACCATTTTTATTATTTTACACCCAGCTCGTGTATATGTGTATTAATGTGTGTGTGTGTGTGTGTGTGTGTGTGTGTGTGTGTGTGTGTGTGTGTGTGTGTGTGTGTGTGTGTGTGTGTGTGTGTGTGTGTGTGTGTGTGTGTGTGTGTGTGTGTGTGTGTGTGTGTGTGTGTGTGTGTGTGTACAGGCGGTGGACCGCGGCATCATGTTCGAGGTCTCGTACTCTGCAGCCATCAGAGACTCCACCATGAGGCGCTACACCATCGCTAACGCCGTCTCCCTGGTGGACACATGTAAGGGGAAGGTACGTCGTTTACCGTATCTGCCAGTTGGTGTGATGTCACTTGTTTTGATGATGTCAGAGGAGGAGGCGGAGCCTGCAGGTAAATCCCGCCTGTCTGTGTGTTTCAGAATTTGATCCTGTCGAGTGCAGCAGAGAAGGTGAGTGGTCGTGTTCTATCGATGGCCGCCGTTTCACGCTGATTCATGTCGAGCCGCTTTCACACCTGCACTCCTGAAAAGTTGTTGTGGTTGTTCACACATGCACCTCACAGCGGGAGACTATCCCCGTCAGACAGGGGGGAGGGTTGGTTGGTTGGTTTGATGGTTGGTTGGTTTGTTGGTTGGTTTGTTGATTGGTTGGTTGGTTTGTTGATTGGTTGGTTGGTTTGTTGGTTGGTTGGTTGGTTTGTTGGTTGGTTTGTTGATTGGTTGGTTGGTTTGTTGATTGGTTGGTTTGTTAGTTTGTTGGTTGATTTGTTGGTTGGTTGGTTTGTTGGTTGGTTGGTTGGTTGGTTGGTTGGTTTGTTGGTTGGTTTGTTGGTTGGTTGGTTGGTTTGTTAGTTTGTTGGTTGGTTTGTTGGTTGGTTGGTTTGTTGGTTGATTTGGTAGTTTGGTGGTTGGTTGGTTTGTTGGTTGATTTGGTAGTTTGGTGGTTTGTTGGTTGATTGGTTTGTTTGTTGGTTGGTTGGTTTGTTGGTTGGTTTGTTGGTTGATTGGTTGGTTTGTTGGTTGATTGGTTGGTTTGTTGGTTGGTTGGTTGGTTTGTTAGTTTGTTGGTTGGTTTGTTAGTTTGTTGGTTGGTCGGTTGGTTGGTTGGTTTGTTGGTTGATTGGTTGGTTGGTTTGTTAGTTTGTTGGTTGGTTTGTTAGTTTGTTGGTTGGTCGGTTGGTTGGTTGGTTTGTTGGTTGATTGGTTGGTTTGTTGGTTGATTGGTTGGTTTGTTGGTTGGTTGGTTGGTTTGTTGGTTGGTTGGTTTGTTTGTTAGTTCTTTGGTTGGTTGGTTGATTTGTTAGTTTGTTGGTTGGATGGATGGTTGGTTGATTCAATGGTTGGTTGATTCAATGGTTGGTTGGATGGTTGAAGGAGGTGAAGTCTGAGAGAAACATACCGTATAGCTGACCCCTAAAACTTACAAAGTTTTCAGGATTTTTGTGCAGGTGTGAACGAGGCTTATGATAATCACTACTCTGTGTGTGTGTGTGTGTGTGTGTGTGTTTCAGCCTCTGGAGCTCAGAGGACCGTACGACATCAGTAACCTGTATCCTTCCTGTCTTCTCATTGGTTCTGTCCCGTTTCAGTTTGAAATGCGTCACAACCAAGCCCAACAGTCTATGGTGTAGAATAGATGCGGTACTCTTGTGTGTGTGTGTTTGTATTCCTGACCTGCTCCTCAGAGGTTTGCTGTTCGGTCTTTCTGACGGAGACGCTAAAGAAGCCGTCTCCTCCGCCTGTCGATCCGTCGTGCTGCACGGAGGTAAACATTCGATTTACTCCACATACATGAATCAACTCGTCGTTAGCGATCAACTGGAAATGACACCCGGACGTGTTTCCTGTTTGTTTGTCAGAGACGAGGAAGACGGCCGGCGGGATCGTTCACACCATGAAACGCTGCAGTGAGACTCCCGACCAGCAGGAGGCGCCACCTGCAGACTGTGAGTGAACTCGACTAACGCTGCTGAGTGAACATGAACAGCTGCTGTTTCTAAACCTCGTCTGTTTTACCTGAACAGGTGAAGCTCCCGCAGCCAAGAGAGCTAAACAGCTGACTGAGTGATTGACAGCAGAAGAGGGCGGGGTTTCCAGATTCTGGTCGTTATTTTTGTTTTTTACAAACTGTTGAGATTTAAGTTGTTCAGACATTAAAAAAAAGCAGAAATTGAATAAACAGTTTATTTTTTGTCAGACCTCGGAGGCGTTCTTTGTCAAATCTTTTATTTTGTAAATCTGTGGTACAAACGCTGCGTTTTTATTGGTCAGCACAAAAAGCACAGTGATGTCATCAAAAATATAAGCTCTTACATTCAGTCAGATTACAACAAATTGTTTCAAAAAATAAAAATATGCATCATAAAAATATAAATGTATTTTGTTTCCCTTAACTTTTTAATTAATGCCACCTTAAACATTTAATTCATCTGTGACCGACAGGAAGTCTTTTAATCTGAAATCATCTTTTATAAAAGAGACGAGGGCTGTCAAGCAATAACATGTTTTTTATCATAATCAATCGCATGATTAAATCAGAGAGATGCATGTTTGAAATTCCCTTATTTTACATTTAAAAACAGAAATTGTCAGGCTTTTATTTTGAAGGTTTGTACTGTATTAAGCTGAGAGTTCTTTACTTGCTGTGTGCTTTTACTTTGAAATAAAGTAAGGCCCTAACTGTAGAGTGGATGTTAGGTCAGCGTACCCGACACAGATATATAGAATAGGTCATTAAAGCCTGATAATAACATCATATTGAAACATAAATCTTTGTTTTTTCTTTTTATAATTGGACAAAATACAACGCGGGCTTAAAACCTCTTATCAAGTATTGACGGCCACCAAAGAAAACTTTGGCAACTTTTGGAATTGAAACTTTGCCAATATTGGGCATCTAATAATTTCCCTCAAAAAATACAAAAAGTTTGAAATCATTTGACATAAAAAAACATTTAGAAGAGTCTGAAAATGATTCAAATAACAAGATTTCCTTAAAAGTGGAGTATCGGCTTCATATAGGACTCTACTGGAAACACCCCAAGAGCCTGTGTGACATCAGAGTGTGGGCGGAGCCTAGCTACAGTTTACATCTGTAGGACCAATAAGGTCTCACAACACCTATAAATGTGGCTACAAGCTAAGCTAACAAGCTTACAGGTTTGAACTTAAGTTTAGTTCAGAGGAAGCAGAAGACGCTCGCTGTGTGTGTGTGTGTGTGTTTATAAAAAACTGTGTCAGAGCCCTTTAATGTCTGCTGATATAAACAGACCGACCAATCACAGCAGAGAGTCACTGATTATAGATTAATCATCTCAGCTGATATGAAAGTACACACATCTAATAAACTGATGAGTTCACTGAACGCTGGACATTTCATAAACACAGCTTCAGGTGTCCTCACCTTTCAACGTGTCGACCAATCAGATGTCACATTGGGGGCGGGGCTTACACTCATGTCTCACTGTTTAAACAGTTTCACACTGTTTTCAGATTTTTAACACATTCCTGCTGATTCCTGAAACGTAACACGATGGTGCGTTAAAGTTCACCTGGACATCTGAGTACTGAGAGCAGGCGACAGTGAACACATCATGCAGCGGCGGTTTGATTATTTATATTTTCTCTTGAGACTTCGTTAAAATCAGCTTCATGGGAGGTTAACTTCAGCCATCAGATCGAAGAGACGGCGTGTGCTCATTCTAAGTGTGAAACTCTGATGTCGGAGTGTCCTTAAACACACCATCGAGACAGATATGCTACAGGAAATTAAAGTTACGCAAAGTCGGCGTTTCGATCACATGATAACGATTAAATGTGTGAAAGTGCTGAAGAAGAAGAAGAAGAAGAACGGTTTGGACCTCCAGATGAAAATCTTTGGACGTGATCGAACTCTCGGGGGAATGTACACATGATCATGCTCAGTTAAAGTGACCAGTGATCTGACAACAAAGCACCTGATTGGTCCTTTCAGTGTTTGTGATGTCATGATGATGTCATCGAGTAGGAGTGAACACCTGAAGCAGAAATGTGCTCATGGGACGCTGCTGTCAGTCTGGACGGATTCCACACTTTATTTTAGGAGAGGTCCAGGAAGGGATCGAGGGCTCCTCATCAATTAGCCCCTCCTCTTCCTCCTCATTAGCTCCTCCTCTTCCTGATCTCCTCCTCAGAGGCCCATGATGTGGTTGATGTGACCCTGGAATTGAGAGGTAAAGGGGATTAAATCAGGCGTCTCATAACCTCTCAAACTTTAGTTCACTAAGACGACTCACGTCTGTATCGTTTCAAATATTTATTTCAGCAAGACAAAGTTTGTGTTTCATGTGGCTATGACCTCATCACTCCTTGTAGTTTTATTGAACATCTACAAATTTGAGGAGTGATGGGATGAGATCTGAAACCTCCACCCAGTCAGAGCTGACAGGTGGATGCTGAGTCGATGGTAGGCTGAGCGAGAGTGCAGAACTGGTTCAGGTCAGAGATGGAGACGAGAGAGCAGAGAGGGAGAGAGAGGAAATTGCAGCTTAAATCGAGCGCTAATTGGACTGAGGTGTTTGTGGATAAGGACGCATGTCAGGTGTGAAATCAGTCCATGTTTGAACTCTGCCAATACTCGACCTCACAGTTTTAACTCCTGACTCCTCAAAAAGTGGGAGGGACTCACCGGTTCTCCTCCGAGACAGCGGGGGCAGCAGAGTCCAGGAGGTCTGGGCCGAACCGCGCCGACCTGCATCTGAAGACGCACAGGTTGAACATGTTACCATGGCAACAGCTCCCTAACACATCATGTTGGTTAACCATCGTTTCATATCGACTACAGATGATCAGTGAACCCGTTCTCACATCTTTAACATGGATCAGAGACACGGGGAGGTTACCACAAACTGTAGGCTCATGATAACAGGAGTGAGTTTGACTTCCTGTTGCCTTGACAACCAGCACTCACCTGTTGTTCCTGTTGCTGATTGGACACGGTGAAACTGAGCGATGTTTCCATTGGACACTCAGCGGACAACAGCTCCGCCTCCAGGCACATTCGCTTCTGAAAAAACAAAATAAATGTTTTTATCATGTTGGCAAAACAGGCCTTTTTTTTTTGAATGGGTGTGTATGTGACTTCCTGTGCTTCTGCAGCCAGCCTCTAGTGGACACTCCAGGAACTGCAGGATTTTACACTTCAGCATCGGCTTCTTTTTTCAACACTGGAGGTTGCTGCTTGGTTGTGATGTATTTCAAACTAAAACGGTATCACGGGACATAAAGTTGGGATGTTATGATTTGATCGTTAGCTGTGACAAAACGTTTTAATTAGAATATTAGTGAACGCCTCTGAGTGCAGGATGAGTCATCAGACATTTGAAACGTTTCACAGTAAGAGAAAATACGGTTATTCTGATGTCAAAAAATACCTGGATAAAACGATTTATTGATTTATATGTGGCCGAACGAACAAGTAACACAAGAACGCTGGATTAAAACAGGGAAAACTTCTTTTTCATTTCACGGGGACTTTAAGTGACTTACATTCAATCTGTTTTTGTGTTTTTATTCTTTTGCTGGTTGCAGAGAAATCAAAGTTTGTGCTCAGACAAATAGTTATTTAGACATCTTTAATAACAACGTTATGATGCTGATTTGTAAAAAGTATGAATTCATGCTTCATCAGGTTTGTCCATGCGAGGGCGAGCGAACACCTTTTAAAATGCTCATTTTTTTTTTAAAGGGGTTTGGTTTAGCTCCAGGAGAATCAGGTGAGGGTTAAAATTCCTCACCGAGGTGTGCAAAGAACAAACTGTTGATACAGCTGCAATAAAATGATATCAGCTGGAATGTGTTGACCTCTACACACCTGACGGACATGAGTCCACCGCTGTGATAAGACTCAGGACAGGTGTGTCTCAAGGTGTGTCTTCATTAACAGACAGTATTCAGTGTATAAAACAGAGCGACAGTAGTTTTATAAATCTCCACTTATATATCTAGCTGTCTCAGATATAAATGTTGAGGAAGCTGATTGGCTCGGCTCCAGGTGTAAGGATGTTGTGAAATGTCAACAGAGGATTTGAATTGGGAAGTTTACTTTGGGAAGCAGAGCATCTTAAAAAGTGGGCGGAGACCTTAAAGCTGTTCTAAAATAAAAGAAGGTTTAAAAACACGTGGCATCAAAAAATAATGAATTATTGAACATTTTGAAAACTGAAAAATATAAATAATAATAACAACAAAGTTTATTCATCAAGTCTGAAGAGGTCACACACACACACACTCACACACAAACACACACAGAGAGACACACACACACTCACACACACACACACACACACACAGAGAGACACACACACACTCACACACAAACACACACAGAGAGAGACACACACACACACACACACACACACACACACACACACACACACACACACACACACACACACACAGAGAGACACTCACTCACTCACACACACACACACACACACACTCACACAGAGAGAGACACACACTCACACAGAGAGACACACACACACACACACACACACACACTCACACAGAGAGAGACACACTCACACACACAGAGACACACACACACACACACACACACACACACACTCACACACACACACACAGAGACACACTCACACACACACACAGACACACACACACATACACACACACACACAGAGAGACACACACACACACACACACACACACACACACACACACACACACACACACACACACACACAGAGAGACAAACACACACACACACACACACACACAGAGACACACACAGAGACACACACACACACACACACACACACACACACACACACACACACACACACACACACACACACACACACACACAGAGAGACAAACACACACACACACACACACACACACACACACACACACACACACACACAGAGACACACACACACAGAGACAGAGACACACACCACACACACACACACACACACACACACACACACACACACACAGAGACAGAGACAAACACACACACACACACAGAGACAGAGACACACACCACACACACACACACACACACACACACACAGAGACACACACACACACACACACACACACACACACACACAGAGACAGAGACACACACACACACCACACACACACACACACACCACACACACACACACACACAGAGACACACACACACACACACACACACACACACACACACA
>NC_083632.1:821378-831378 GCF_963584025.1 Labrus mixtus
ACACTTCCTGTTCGAGGAAAAAAGAAAAAAAAGGAAAGTTCCAGCTCTGCTCCGACATCGTGTGATAAACATTAAAGATCACTTTATTTAACTTACCTTCTGGATTCAAATGATTTTATGGATTTATTTCTTTTTCTGAAACTTGTTCAAGACATTTGAGAGCTGAAGACTCAAGGACTCTGACCTCCTCCTCAACAGGGGCGTGTCCAGACTTTCTGGACTGGGGCGGCCCAGCTGGGGTCCTGACTCGTGCAGGGGGGGGGGGCCTGAAGTTCCACATCGACTTAAATCTTCAAGTAAAAATATGAACGTTCAAAATCACAATTAAAAGCAGGGTTGGTAATTTTAGAAAACTAGCATGATTTTGAAAGTAGCATTCCCTCAGTGGAAGATTTCGGTTTTGGCACCCTGGGGTGGCCAATAAGGATTCAGGGGGGGGGGGCAGTGCAACCCTTGGCCCCCCCTCTGGACACGCCCCTGCTCCTCAAGGAATATTTAAACTTATCTAAGGACTCCTGCACCTTTATGGAAACCCTCACAACCTCCTAAAATACCAGTCAGTTCCTCTTAAGGACCCTTGGAACATCTTCAAGGACCATGAGATTCCCCTGAAGAAACCCTGGAACTATTCAATGACCTCCAGCACTCCATGTGGTCCAATCAGAGCAGTTCAATGACCCCTCAGGTGTGTGTTCAAAAACAAACAAAGTCCATAGAAGTATTGATAAAGTCTTGTCCGACAGGTTTAAACCTTACTTAAAGATCCCTGGAAATTGTTCAAGAACCCCTGGAATCCTTCGTATAAGACCTACAGCTTCTCAAGTACCTTTCAAGGTAATTTATTGAGGATCCTTGGAACCTCTTTAAGCACCACTGGACGCCATTGAGTCAATAAACAACCATCATCGGGCCGCTCTCTAACTGCAGCTCCTCAAGGACCTCTGGAGCCTCTTCAAGGGGTTCCCGTAACTCTCTCAAGGACCTTCAGTACCAAAGTCAATGACCGCATAGACCTCCTCAAGGAAACACAAGGACTCCTAAAAGACGACTGAAACTTTCTCAAGGACCTCTCTGACCTCTCCAAAAGACTCCCAGACACCCCATCCTGCCCTCTGATTGGCTGACAGAAGTCGACAGAGGTCAAATCCTGTTCTAAATCACAAAAGGTCAAGGTGTCTCACCTGCCGGTTGCCGTGGAAACAGAAAAATCAAAGATGATGCGCTCGACGAACTAACACTGTGATGAGACACTTAAGAGACTCCGAGGAAGTCTTTGAGTCTTTCCAGGTTTTTAATCTGAACTAATTAAACGTGAAATATAACTGACAGCCCCCGTCCGGCGTCCGCCCCCCCGCCCCATCCACCTGTGCAGTCTGGTTGCCGTGGTGTCAGCAGGTGAGATCGTTACAGAGAGAGAGAGCACTAACTGTGTTTTATTGGCTGAGCTCCGTCTGTCCGTCCGTCTTAACGAGCTGTCATTATTAGCTCGTTAACTCGTTAAGGAGGGAGGGGTCATTAAGGAGACAAACTGACCAGCCTCCGGACACACCCCCCGCACTCTAACACACACACACACACACACACACACACACACACACACACACACACACACACTCAGCAGGTGTGTGATGATGACCACCTCACATTAAAACTTTAATTTTTTTCTCTTTATGTGTCTCGTTAAGATTTTTGGGGTGCCGCACACACACATACACACACATACACACACACACACACACACACACACACATACACACACACACACATACACACACACACACACACACACACACACACACACACACACACACACACACACACACACACAGGTATAATGTGTTTTTTTTATACCTGTCATTAGCTTTTACTCAGTCTCTGCTGCTGACCTTTAGGACAAACTGACAGATTTAAAGAGACAGACGAGCTGACAGTAAGAGTTCAGACTCAAACTTTTTATATCGACTTCTGATTATTCCACTCAGCACTAATCTCTATTAAGAGCGGTCTGGATTCTCAGCAGGTGAAGTGTTCTCTGGTTTACAGTACATTTGTAGTCCAAGCTATATCGACCAATCACGTATCAGCAGGCCTTGGTGTATGCAGGAAAAACAGTCCCTGTGGACATACTGGCTCCCATCAGCCGTAATCTGATTTATTGATCTCTATGAACAGATATCTGGATGACAGACTCTCAGAGCTCCTCTTCAACATGTGTGTGAAGTTTCTTGTTCTAAATCCACTCTGATCCTGTATTTGATCATGTCTATAAACCCCTCTATTTCAGCCCTGCTCAGAACAGGCTGTTTCTGTGTCTGTACCTTTAAATATGTAAATGAGCGGTGTCTGACCACGCCCCCTCTCTGCAAGGGCTTGGGTGTACTCGGTCTTTCTCGCTCCATGTCCTATTGTTTACGGTGAGAAGGCAGACTCAGAGGGCAGAACAAACACCTAGCTGTGGGAGTGTCACCCACCTGGGGGAGGGGCTACTGCCCTTTGTGATGTCATGAAGGGAAAATCTCCAAACGGCCTGTTTGAGCACACAATTTCTGAAGTGGAGCAGGCAGAAGACGGAGAGGATGGACTTTTCTCATCATTGGGGGGTTTGTAGACAGACTAGAGACACATGTTAGAGTTAGAGGAACATGGAGAAGAGGATTTTACAGAATAACCTTTAAATGCGATTAAATCAGTCTCTTTGTCTGGTTCATACCGCTGAAGTGAGTCGGAGTAAAATGTAATAACCCTTCAGCGTCCGTCATTCTGTGTTTTAAGGCTCCGTTATTATACTTCTTTATGGACTCTTTTTGTTTGGTACCATTTCCGGACACCTCGGGTTTCCATGCTCATCTCAAGGTTTCAGATTCTCTCTGTGATGAAGACGTTCACCTTTTTTATTCTGTTTTAATTCATCGTCTCATCATTAAACAGACGATCAGTGAATCAGTGAGAGTTCAAATCTGCACTTTGGATTTCAAACTCTCTCTCTCTCTCTCTCTCCCCCCTACATCCCACACACACACACACACACACACACACACACACACACACACACACACACACACACACACACACACACACACACACACACAATGATCAGAGTCAACTTTAGAGGGAATACGTGATATTTCCCAGAATGCTTCAGGGCGCTCCCGTCCTCTAAACTCTGAGCTCTGTGATTGATCTGAACTGCTTCCAATCATCAATCACCACACACACACACACACACACACACACACTCACACACACACACACACACACACACTCACACACACACACACACACACACACACATACACACACACACACACACACACACACACACACACACACACACACACACAGATGACCAGTGTGATTGAAGCCATGTTTCGGTCTTCTGGGAAATCTCTTAAAGGGGAACTTCACTTTTTTTTTTTTAATCATTAGAAAAAGTTTTTTTTTTTTAAAAGAAAAAAAATAAATTGAAAGTTAAAAAACTCAAACTGAAAAACATGAAGTCGGAGATGTGAACGTTTCCAGTCTGCAGCTTCATGAACCATCGAGTCTTCATCACATCAGCGTCCTGCAGCGTCTTTCAGGTCCTCTCGAGTCCTTAACGAGCCACAGACTGAACTCTGCATGCAGGACTTCAATAATGATCAGAAACACTTTTTACACAAAGACTCAGTTTGAGGATTATCTCATAACTTCATTAAATGCACTTTGATAAATTAAATCAAAGTAATCCAGTTTGTATGACAGAAATATGATTCTACAGTTCTACACTCTTTAGCCAAAATCAGACCGCCGTTTCAAGCTGCGACATTTATGCCCCTGTGATGTTTCACCTTCAATATGATTGTCAGAAAGGTTGAAAGGGGGGACAAAGTGACCCCCCCCCGTGTTGTAGAGGGTTGTAGTGCCCCAAGACATTTAGGAATCAAGACCAAATCAAGACCAAGACATTAAGGAATCAAGACCAAGACATTAAGGAATCAAGACCGAGACATTAAGGAATCAAGACCGAGACATTTAGGAATCAAGACCAAGACATTAAGGAATCAAGACCGAGACATTAAGGAATCAAGACCAAGACATTAAGGAATCAAGACAGAGACTTTTAGGAATCAAGAAGGAATCAAGACCGAGACTTTTAGGAATCAAGAAGGAATCAAGACCGAGACATTAAGGAATCAAGACCAAGACATTAAGGAATCAAGACCAAGACATTAAGGAATCAAGACCAAGACATTAAGGAATCAAGAAGGAATCAAGACCAAGACATTTAGGAATCAAGACCAAGACATTAAGGAATTAAGACCGAGACATTTAGGAATCAAGACCGAGACATTTAGGAATCAAGAAGGAATCAAGACCGAGACATTTAGGAATCAAGACCAAGACATTTAGGAATCAAGACCAAGACATTAAGGAATCAAGAAGGAATCAAGACCGAGACATTTAGGAATCCAGACCGAGACATTTAGGAATCAAGAAGGAATCAAGACTGAGACATTTAGGAATCAAGAAGGAATCAAGACCGAGACATTAAGGAATCAAGACCAAGACATTAAGGAATCAAGACCAAGACATTAAGGAATCAAGACCAAGACATTAAGGAATCAAGAAGGAATCAAGACCAAGACATTTAGGAATCAAGACCAAGACATTAAGGAATCAAGACCGAGACATTTAGGAATCAAGACCGAGACATTTAGGAATCAAGAAGGAATCAAGGCCGAGACATTTAGGAATCAAGACCAAGACATTTAGGAATCAAGACCAAGACATTAAGGAATCAAGACCAAGACATTAAGGAATCAAGACCGAGACATTTAGGAATCAAGACCGAGACATTTAGGAATCAAGAAGGAATCAAGGCCGAGACATTTAGGAATCAAGAAGGAATCAAGACCGAGACATTTAGGAATCAAGAAGGAATCAAGACCGAGACATTAATGAATCAAGACCAAGACATTAAGGAATCAAGACCAAGACATTAAGGAATCAAGACCAAGACATTAAGGAATCAAGACCGAGACATTTAGGAATCAAGAAGGAATCAAGACAGAGACATTTAGGAATCAAGACCAAGACATTTAGGAATCAAGACCAAGACATTTAGGAATCAAGAAGGAATCAAGACAGAGACATTTAGGAATCAAGACCAAGACATTTAGGAATCAAGACCAAGACATTTAGGAATCAAGAAGGAATCAAGACAGAGACATTTAGGAATCAAGACCAAGGCAGGATGAGAGCTTGGTGTTCTTGATTTAAAATCTGGAGCCAGTCTGACCGAGACAAGGCCGAGTAAAAATGCTTTTGATACCGAGACCTTCGAAAAGTGGTCTTGAGACCAGTCTCTTCAGGATAATAATAATAACAGACTTTATTTGGCATGGACATCACAGATACATTGGACGAACCAGATGCATTGTTTAAATGTTTTAGCGAGCATGCTAGTTCTCAACACCGGTCCACAGGAGGCTTTAGAAAGGAAAACAATTAAGATAGGGAGAAAAGTGATAAAACAGAGAAAACAATAAGGAGAGAATAAATAAATAGACATAAACCGTAGAGCAAAGGCAGCATGATCAAACAATTTGCTCCCCCATTGCTGTAAAGAAATCTGCACCAATCAGGAGCATTCAGTAAAGGAGTCGGGGTCTTGTTTAAGAGATTGCAACACTGTGACGCAAGTTTTTGGTTGATGTCTAATCGGGAGCCTCCTTGTTGCCCCTCTTTGGAGGTTTTCCAGGTATGTCAGACTGAAGGGGAGCACAACGGGAGACCAGGGGGGACTAGACCATGTAGCAGGTTAAAGGGACGTTTGGGCAGACTTGATGGCGTGCTGCTAACACAATCCAACCCCCGATAAATCCACCAGAATAAATGGATAGATGTCTCTCTGATTCTGTTTTAACAGACTGAACAGTCTCTGCTGTTTCCAGCCCCCGAGGTAAAGACGAGGAGAATCTAAAGAGTTTTTAACATGACAAGTGAGAGTGTGTATGTGTGTGTGTGCGTGTGTGTGTGTGTGTGTGTGTGTGTGTGTGTGTGTGTGTGAGTGTGTAACAGTGTGTGTGTGTTTCCCCTCGGCAATAGCAGCTAATCTTCTCTGATGACCGCTGGGAACGACATGATCGTCACATCATCAGACACACACACGCACACACACACACACACACACACACACACACACACACACACACACACACACACACACACACACACACACACACACTTCTTAGTAATTAGTAGTCCTGTGTTCTTCCTGCCAAGCTGTTACTGTGCGCTCTCAGCTGCCAATCACGGCGATTCCCTCAGCGATTCCACAACCAATCAGACGCAGAAACAGACAACACTGAGAGAGCCCTGCAGCTATAAACAGACAGACGGACACACAGACACACACACAGACATCTAGGAGTATGCTCAGTGACTCTGGTTCTCCTCTAGGGTCATTTCTACACGTGCAAGGCCTCTCCATAAAGTTAAAAATAATACATGAATAATGTGTATCAGACCCACAAACTGAGTCCTTTTTTTTCCGAACATTACGCACAGAAACTTTGCACACTGAGTCAAAATTTGCAGTATGAGAGAGACAAAAAAAGATTCATGTTGTTATATAGGAACACAGACAGACCCACAAATAGTTTTGAACTTATTTATTGTACATATTGGAGACTGGCTGGGAGGTCTGAGGTGTGAGAGCAGCGTTCTGGTTTCTGGGTTATTAGTTTCTCCAGTCTTCAGAGTTGGAGGTAATGTTGCAGAGTTTGGGGTCTTAGAGCTGGATGTTGGAATATTGAAGACTTGAAGCATGTAAGTCTGGACATAGGGAATGACACGATGAGTAGAGTCAACTTTGAGTTTGCAAAAAGGTTTACAAAAAAGCCTGACTTGAATGTGGATTCACATCCAGCTCCAGGTGAGCACACACACATACACAGGGCAAACAAGAAAACACAGGAAGGGGAAATAGGCGGGAATATATTAGTTGATATTAGCAGTTAATTAGTTATGGGGTTCCTCAGGGCAGCGTCCTGGGGCCGATGATATTCTTCATAAAAGCAGGATTATGTTCTGGAACTGGTTTGAGGTATAGCCAACTCATTTGTAAAGACTGTAGATTAATCTGATGATTCCTTCACTAATCCATTCATGGTTTTCTTTGTAAACAGAGTAAAGGTATCTCTTTGTTCTCTGATATCACCATTAATGAGGACTGTTCTGAAGAAAATGTTCGCAAACATTCACAAGAATATATTCTAGGTTAGACTTTTTTTTCCTCCTGCAGGTTGCTATGGAGCTCAATTTTCTTGTTGGAAACCTTTTTTATTCAAAGGAATGACTTCTAGGTATTTGTCCTTATTGGTTGTTGGTTTGGTTTGGTTAAAAATGACACAAACTACAAAAGTGGAAGCAGAAAAAGTTCAATTCAAGGACTCTTAAAGTGATCAAACAAACCTGTAAGGAAGCTAGAACTCACCTGACCCCCTGACACCCATTCATCATTCATCCTGTTCTCTGATTGGTCACATACATGCCGTCATCATGTTTCCTGCAGAGTTTAAATCCATTAAACAGACTGGGAGGTTCGCTAACACGCTAACAAGCTAACACGCCCCGTGATCATTTACATTCTAAAAACATACAATTAAATAATTATCATTAAAGTGTTTCTGTAAACACACCGAGCAGCTCGTTAACATACTTTGATGCTAACGAGCTGATATTGGTTCTGCCTGTTTTCACTGAGTAATTAAATCATTAGCATGACACTCAGCCCGTTGGTCTCAAGGCCGGCTCCTCGTTAAGGCCCTCCCAGCTAACGAGCTCGTACTGTAAACTAATTAGATGTGAATCCACAACGCTAACGAGCTAGCATACACAAACACAACTCTGTTAAAGAGCAGGTTGTTAGTTTATCTGAGAGTCTGTGTGAGAGAGGAAGGAAGGCTGCTGCAGGAATATAGATCAGAGAAGAAGAAACCAAAGACGCTATAAAACATGGATGTAGTCGCAGTGACGCCATCCATTCATAACTGAAGAGGATGGTGGTCGCCATATTTGGAAATGCTGACTCCGCCTAACTTTAGCTCAATCTAGAAACAGACAAAAGAGCTGGAGCTGAGGCGGGGCTTAAACCTCCTGGCAAATAACTACAACACACCCACCTGTCAGTCAAAGAGGCCACACCCCCAATTATGAACATTTACAGGTTAGTTGTATAAAAATCCAGCCCTTACGGTTTTCATGAAAAGAGAAATTATCTAAAGGGACCCAAAATGTTTTTGTACCAGGCTGTAAACATGTTTACTGCAGCTGTAAAGTTGGACATTTTAACATAGAGCTCTATGAGGACTGACTCACTGCAGGAGACAGACTCTAGTGGACACTGGAGGAACTGCAGCTGTAAAGTTAGACATTTTAACATGGGGCTCTATGAGGACTGACTCACTGCAGGAGACAGACTCTAGTGGACACTGGAGGAACTGCAGCTGTAAAGTTAGACATTTTAACATGGGGCTCTATGAGGACTGACTCACTGCAGGAGACAGACTCTAGTGGACACTGGAGGAACTGCAGCTGTAAAGTTAGACATTTTAACATGGGGCTCTATGAGGACTGACTCACTGCAGGAGACAGACTCTAGTGGACACTGGAGGAACTGCAGTTTATTTTAAAATTCCACATTGGCTTAATTTTTCCATTATTGATCTGATCTGAGAACAGTATTTTGATCAGCTTAAAGCGTGTAAGCCCCTCCCTCTCCGCCCTCTGACCCCGTGAATGTCAGGAGGCTGAGCTGATCTGGATCCAGCTGTGAGGAACAAAAAAAGACGCTCGTCTGTGGCCTACAAAGATGTTCTGTTGGTGCGATGCTCCACTCGCTGCAGCTTTGAACACAGTCAGACTCCCGATGTTTACAAATGTCAGTGAACACACTGCTCCGCTGCACGCACGCTGCGACTAACAACAACACAGGGAGCAGATAGAAAACATCACAAACAAGCAGAGAGACGGAGAGGAGGTCCAGTATGATAACTGAGAAGTTTTAATGACACTCAATAAAATCAGAAACAGTTTTCACATGAAGGTTTGGACGATACATGTTGAATGTCCGAGATATTTAGTCAATAATCTCTTTTAATTTAACATTTAAAACAATAAAAATATCACATTTCATCTCCGCACAAATGAACATAAATCTAGTTTCTGTCGTCCACAGTCTCCTTGTGAACACACTGCAGCAATGTCGTTTAGTTAACTTCTGATGTTTACGTCAAAATCAGCAGAAAAAAAATCGTTAAATAGAAATCCAAAAGGTTAATTTTCCCCCGATGTTATTCGACATAATTCAAAAATCTGTCATCATCATCAACGTTGTCATAAATGTTATTACAGGTCGATGAGATGCTGAGTCTGCAGTGCGATTTAATGTTATTTAAAGTGTGTGTGTGTGTGTGTATACGTGTGTGTGTGTGTGTGCGTGTGCGAGAGACAGACAGGGAATCAGGCTCTGAGGGCTGATCTGCATACACTGCTGTTAATTAGCTCTGTCAATCATCCCGCACCTTGTGTGTGTGTGTGTGTGTGTGTGTGTGTGTGTGTGTGTGTGAGGACATATTGTACTTAAACACCGGTCACATTCATGTTTGATCCTCTTTCACTTCCTCAGCTCGACTTGTGATTGGTCCATTTCCAGCTGTCAATCAAACAGCTTCAGAGGTTTAATATTTTAATATAAAACATTTCCTCATAGTGGTTTTAATATTTCATACCTCTGTTTTTAACAGGAACCAGACAGACAGAGTCCAGGGAAAACTGAACCCATTCATTATCAATGTGGGGGGGGGAGGAGCAGGACCAGCAGGGGGGGAGGGGGCACATGCGGGGGAAGGGAAGGAAGATTTTCAATACAAACCAGTTCAGCTTTTTCTGCGTCCTGAAGGCAAAAACACCTTTTTTGTTGCTGTGCTCAGAGGAGGGTCAACAGGCAGGGCAAGCA
>NC_083632.1:854419-856919 GCF_963584025.1 Labrus mixtus
CTCCATCATAATTTATCTGGAATAAAATATTGATCTGTTTTTAATATTTATTCTGGCTTTTAGGCGCCTGCTCCTCTGCCCGCCCAGCTGGAACGGAAACACACACACACACACACACAGACACACACACACACACACACACACACACACACACACACACACACTCAGTTTTAAATTTAAAAAAATGACAAAATAAAAATGTTCATCTCACAGCTTTTTAACTTTTAACTGAATGTGACGACAAAAAGTGCTAAAAGGCTCTGAGTGTTTCTGTGTGTGTGTGTGTGTGTGTGTGTGCGTGTGTCTCTCTGTGTGTGTTCATATTTTTTTCATATCGACATCAGTCGTGGTTGAGTCTCGGTGTTGGCGGTTAAATAAAAATGAGCGTTGACATTTTTAAAGTCAGATTATGGTTCGGAGCGAGATGTTCGTCTAAATGTGTGATGATGACTTTTATGAATATTTCACCGCTGATTCCCGACGTTGCTCCTCGTCCGGAAACGTCTCATTTTAAATGTTATAAAAGCTTCAATTTATCTTTCTGCTCCGAGGAGCTTCTTAAAGCTCACTGACACCATTCTGCTCAGGAAAAACACATTGAAGGTTTGATGTGTTTAAAGTCACTGACGTCACTCTTCATGGAGGAGAACACACATTTAGGATTGAACTAAATTATCTTTATTTCATTAAACACAAAAAAGACACAGTCAGATTTTGAAGCATTGGAAAAAACAGAAAAAAGACCCTGGCGCTCAGAAAAAGTAGCTGGGTGGACTCTGGGCCTTAGGCTGCTGGATCTGAAGCAGCAACCTCCAGTGTTAAAAATGAAGTGGAAAACATGCAGTTCCTCCAGTGTCCACTAGAGTCTGTCTCCTGCAGTGAGTCAGTCCTCATAGAGCTCTATGTTAAAATGTCCAACTTTACAGCTGCAGTTCCTCCAGTGTCCACTAGAGTCTGTCTCCTGCAGTGAGTCAGTCCTCATAGAGCTCCATGTTAAAATATCTAACTTTACAGCTGCAGTTCCTCCAGTGTCCACTAGAGTCTGTCTCCTGCAGTGAGTCAGTCCCCATAGAGCTCCATGTTAAAATGTCTAACTTTACAGCTGCAGTTCCTCCAGTGTCCACTAGAGTCTGTCTCCTGCAGTGAGCCAGTCCTCATAGAGCTCCATGTTAAAATTTCTAACTTTACAGCTGCAGTTCCTCCAGTGTCCACTAGAGTCTGTCTCCTGCAGTGAGTCAGTCCTCATAGAGCTCTATGTTAAAATGTCCAACTTTACAGCTGCAGTTCCTCCAGTGTCCACTAGAGTCTGTCTCCTGCAGTGAGTCAGTCCTCATAGAGCTCCATGTTAAAATATCTAACTTTACAGCTGCAGTTCCTCCAGTGTCCACTAGAGTCTGTCTCCTGCAGTGAGTCAGTCTCCATAGAGCTCCATGTTAAAATGTCTAACTTTACAGCTGCAGTTCCTCCAGTGTCCACTAGAGTCTGTCTCCTGCAGTGAGCCAGTCCTCATAGAGCTCCATGTTAAAATTTCTAACTTTACAGCTGCAGTTCCTCCAGTGTCCACTAGAGTCTGTCTCCTGCAGTGAGTCAGTCCTCATAGAGCTCCATGTTAAAATATCTAACTTTACAGCTGCAGTTCCTCCAGTGTCCACTAGAGTCTGTCTCCTGCAGTGAGTCAGTCCCCATAGAGCTCCATGTTAAAATGTCTAACTTTACATCTGCAGTTCCTCCAGTGTCCACTAGAGTCTGTCTCCTGCAGTGAGCCAGTCCTCATAGAGCTCCATGTTAAAATTTCTAACTTTACAGCTGCAGTTCCTCCAGTGTCCACTAGAGTCTGTCTCCTGCAGTGAGTCAGTCCCCATAGAGTTCCATGTTAAAATGTTCAACTTTAAAGCTGCAGTTCCTCCAGTGTCCACTAGAGCAGCTGCTTTCTAAAAGGTTTAAGCCCCACCCCCTTTCCTCCGCTGTGTCTGTTTCTAAATTGATCTAAAGTTAGGAAGAGGTAATGTCATCTCTCCCCAAGCTTTCACAAACTGAATTAATTTCCTAAAACCTCCTCCACTGTAGCTTCAGCGTGCTCACAGGTCAAAACACCTGGTCGAGATAGGATCAGTGGGCGTGGCTTGTTCTTCTCATTAAAGATCATAAATGAATCAACAAGATTTATCAGAGCTATAATTTTTCTACCTCCGGTAACATTTATCTTCACCTTTCAGCAATTATTCACCCGGCAACCAATTATGTCATCAAACTGGTTTTTAACGAGCCCATAACCCTCCAGCATGATGACACGCCCGCAGACCGTAATATATACAGCAGAAGAAGAAGAAGAAGAAGATACTGGAGGGTAATTATGGAGGTGTGAGTGTGTGTGTGTGTGTGTGTGTGTGTGTGAGCCACTGGGGGATAACTCTGCTCTGTTTAAACCAGCTTGTGAAAAGGTTTCCTGAAGTAGTTAATAAGCCAAAAGATATTTTCAAACTGACCTCCTCACAGAGTC
>NC_083632.1:874419-876919 GCF_963584025.1 Labrus mixtus
CACAAGAACCATCATAAGAACCATCATAAGAACCATCATAAGAACCCATGAAACACAAGAACCATCATAAGAACCATCACAAGAACCATCATAAGAACCATCACAAGAACCATCATAAGAACCATCATAAGAATCATCATAAGAACCATCATAAGAACCATCATAAGAATCCAGGAAACACAAGAACCATCATAAGAACCATCATAAGAACCATCGCAAGAACCATCATAAGAACCATCATAAGAACCATTACAAGAACCATTACAAGAACCATCATAAGAACCATCATAAGAACCATCATAAGAACCATCACAAGAACCATCATAAGAACCATCATAAGAACCATCATAAGAACCATCACAAGAACCATAATAAGAACCATCATAAGAACCATCATAAGAACACATGAAACACAAGAACCATCATAAGAACCGTCATAAGAACCATCAAAAGAACCATCATAAGAACCATCATAAGAACCCTCACAAGAACCCAGGAAACACAAGAACCATCATAAGAACCATCACAAGAACCATCATAAGAACCATCGCAAGAACCATCATAAGAACCATCATAAGAATCATTACAAAAACCATTACAAGAACCATAATAAGAACCATTGCAAGAACCATCATAAGAACCATCATAAGAACCATCACAAGAACCATCATAAGAACCATCATAAGAACCATCACAAGAAACATCACAAGAACCCAGGAAACACAAGAACCATCATAAGAACCATCATAAGAACCATCAAAAGAACCCAGGACACAAGAACCATCATAAGAACCATCATAAGAACCATCGCAAGAACCATCATAAGAACCATCTTAAGAATCATTACAAGAACCATTACAAGAACCATCATAAGAACCATTGCAAGAACCATCATAAGAACCATCACAAGAACCATCATAAGAACCATCATAAGAACCATCACAAGAACCATCACAAGAACCATTACAAGAACCCAGGAAACACAAGAACCATCATAAGAACCATCATGAGAACCATCATAAGAACCATCACAAGAACCATCATAAGAACATCATAAGAACCATCATAAGAACCCAGGAAACACAAGAACCATCATAAGAACCATCATAAGAACCATCATAAGAACCATCATAAGAACCATCGCAAGAACCATCATAAGAACCATCATAAGAATCATTACAAAAACCATTACAAGAACCATCATAAGAACCATTGCAAGAACCATCATAAGAACCATCATAAGAACAATCATAAGAACACATGAAACACAAGAACCATCATAAGAACCATCATAAGAACCATCACAAGAACCATCATAAGAACCATCATAGGAACCATCATAAGAACCCAGGAAAGACAAGAACCATCATAAGAACCATCATAAGAACCATTGCAAGAACCATCATAAGAACCATCATAAGAACCATCACAAGAACCATCATAAGAACCATCATAAGACCCATCACAAGAACCATTACAAGAACCATTACAAGAACCCAGGAAACACAAGAACCATCATAAGAACCATCATAAGAACCATCATAAGAACCATCGCAAGAACGATCATAAGAACCATCATAAGAACCATCGCAAGAACCATCATAAGAATCATCATAAGAATCATTACAAGAACCATTACAAGAACCATCATAAGAACCATCACAACAACCATCATAAGAACCATCATGAGAACCATCATAAGAACCATCACAAGAACCATCACAAGAACCATTACAAGAACCCAGGAAACACAAGAACCATCATAAGAACCATCATAAGAACCATCATCAGAACCATCACAAGAACCATCATAAGAACCATCATAAGAACCATCATAAGAACCCAGGAAACACAAGAACCATCATAAGAACCATCATAAGAACCATCATAAGAACCATCATGAGAACCATCGCAAGAACCATCATAAGAACCATCATAAGAACCATCATAAGAACCCAGGAAACACAAGAACCATCATAAGAACCATCATAAGAACCATCATGAGAACCATCGCAAGAACCACCATAAGGACCATCATAAGAACCATTACAAGAACCATTACAAGAACCATCATAAGAACCATCACAAGAACCATCACAAGAACCATCATAAGAACCATCATAAGAACCATCATAAGATCCCAGGAAACACAAGAACCATCATAAGAACCATCATAAGAACCATCATAAGAACCATCACAAGAACCATCATAAGAACTATCATAAGAACCATCATAAGAACCCGTGAAACACAAGAACCATCATAAGAACCATCATAAGAACCATCGCAAGAACCATCATAAGAACCATCAAAAGAACCATTACAAGAACCATCACAAGAACCATCATAAGAACCATCATAAGAACCATCATAAGAACCATCGCATGAACCATCATAAGAACCATCGCAAGAACCATCATAAGAACATCATAAGAACCATCATAAGAACCATCACAAGAACCATCACAAGAACCATCATAAGAACCATCATAAGAACCAT
>NC_083632.1:889419-899419 GCF_963584025.1 Labrus mixtus
TTTGTGTTTCTTTGTTCTAGTGGTAATGTTACATTCTTGAGTTCTCTGTGTATCTCAGTGTTTCTTGATTTATGCTGTAGTAGTCTCCAGTGTTTCTTGTCTTGTGTTCAAACCTGCCTCTGTGTGTTTCCCTCCAGTGTTGATTACCCTCATTGTCTTCACCTGTGTCATTAGTCTCACCTGTGTCTGATTACCCCTGTGTCTATTTAGTCTCTGTGTTCCTCCCCTCGTGTATGAAAGTTGTTTAATTGAGGGACTAGAGAAAAGAAGAATAACATACTGTACTCACTGCTTAACTGTGTTTCTAGATCACGCTCATTTCAGGTAAATTTACATGCAGTGTGAAGATACGAGCAGAATAAAGATCGCTAGCATTAGCATGCTAACACAACAATGCAGCGTGAGTTGTTTTGGTTTCATGCTGGTGCTCAAGGGCGACATCTGCTGGATCAATAGGCATATAAAGCCTTTAAACGTTTCCCTTCATAAAACAGCTGATCACTTTCAAATATAATCCTTGATTATTTATTCATTATGTATATTTTGTTTTTGTCAATGGGGTAGAAAAGAAAATGTTTATCTGAAAAGATAAATCTTTGTAAAGATCGACCTTTAATTAAAAAAACTTTAAGATTAATATCCTCTCGTCCTTTTTTCACGACACACGAGAGATGCGTTGTTAAAAAAAGTAACTAAGTAACTTTTAGTTAAAGTACATTTTAAACAAGTTACTTTTTACTTTTACTTTGAGTATTTTTTTAAACTGGTACTTTTACTTGTACTTCAGTAAAATGTTATCAAAGTAACTTTTACTTGAGTAGAATATATTAGTACTCTTTACACCTCTGTTGAGATCAAACTGGCCTCCACTATAAAATAATCAATTCTAGTGGGTGTCTGAGTTAGAGAGACGGCTCCGCACCATTGAGTCAGAGTCATCGTATGCAGCAGTAGTTAGCCAGCCACCTGTAGCCGGTGCGGGCCGACATAGCTTGGCTTCCCCCCCGGTAACTCCTGAGCAGCCGGGAGGCAGTGGCTGGGTTACTGTCCGAGGGAAGCATAGTCGAAAATCGAAGCACACGGTTCCCCACCAACCACTTCACGTTTCAAAGTAATTTTCCCCACTCAGCGACACACCCGCTGAGAATAAAACTCTGATTATTGGAGACTACATAGTCTGAAACGTGAAGCTAGCGAAGTCAGCGGGCATAGTTAGGTGTATACCCGGGGCCAGAGCGGGCGACATCGCATCTCATTTAAAGTTGCTGACAAAGACTAAAGGTAGATTTGATACAATCGTAATTCATGTCGGCACTAATGACTCCCGACTACGCCAGTCGGAAGTCTCTAAGGTTAATGTGGAGTCGGTGTGTACTTTTGCTCAGACGATGTCGGACTCCGTAGTGTTCTCTGGACCCCTCCCAAATCAGACCAGTGATGACATGTATAGCCGCATGTCATCACTCAACCGCTGGCTGTCGAGGTGGTGTCCAGCAAACGATGTGTGCTTCATAGATAACTGGCAGTCTTTTTGGGGAAAACCTGGTCTGCTAGCTAGAGACGGCATCCATCCCACTTTGGACGGTGCAGCTCTATTATCTAGAAACATAGCAGAGGTTATTAGTCCAACACCCTGACAACAACACAGAGTTCAGACCAGGAGGCAGAGCTGCAGTCTTACACTTAGATCTGTCTCCCAGTCACTATAGCTGTAATTCTGAATCGAACTGTAGTTATACTATAGGTACTGTGTCTGTCCCCCGGCCCAGACCCGTTTTTATAAGTCATCCAAACGTAGACAAAAAAGGCGTAAATCGTCAAAATCTCATTAGAATCAAAACTACGAATACGATTTTGCAAAAAAAATCAGAAAATTCACAACAGACTTTTGAACATTAGGTCCTTAGCAACCAAATCTCTTTTAGTGAATGATCTGATATCAGATCAGCGTATTGATTTACTTTTTTTGACTGAAACCTGGCTGTGTCGAGATGAATATGTTAGTTTGAATGAATCCACTCCTCCCAGTCATTTTAGTACTCATATACCTCGAGACACCAGACGAGGTGGTGGAGTAGCAGTTATTTTTAATTCCAGTCTTTTAGTTAACCCTCGACCAAAGCTGAACTTTTCTTCTTTTGAAAGCCTTGTTCTTAGTCTTCCACATCCAGTCTCAAGAACCTTTCAGCCAGTTCGAGTTGTTGTAGTTTACCGCCCTCCTGGCCCATATTCTGAATTTGCAGAATTTTGATCAGATTTAGTCCTTAGCAGTGATAGAATAATTGTTGTAGGTGACTTCGATATCCATGTGGATGTTGATAATGATAGCCTTAGCATAGCTTTCATGTCATTATTAGACTCTATTGGTTTCACCCAGGGTGTAAACGAACCTACTCATCGTTTCAACCAAACCCTGGATCTTGTTTTAGCTTATGGAATTGAAATCCAAAACCTTACAGTTTTCCTAGAAAATCCTCTTCTATCAGACCATTTCCTTATTACTTTCGACTTTGTCCAACCAGAATTATCTCTGCTTAATAAAAATGTGCTCTCTAGAAGTTTATCTGATAGTGCTGTAGCTAGATTTAACGAAGCTATTTCAGCTGCTTTTGATTCAGTACCGTGTTTCAACCCAGTTGGAAACTCTTATGATAGCTTTAGTCCCTCTCAGCTAGATCAGTTTGTTGATAGTGCAGTGGATTCGCTGAGAGTTACTCTTGATTCGATTGCTCCCCTGAAACAGAAGGTTGTGAAGCGGCGGAGACTAGCTCCATGGTTCAACTCAGAAACCCGTACTCTGATACAATTGTTGCGGAATTTTGAAAAAATATGGTGCTCGACCAAAACGGTAGAATCTCGTTTTTTCTGGCAGGATAGTCATAGAAGATATATGAAGGCTCTACGTCACGCTCGAGCTGCCTACTACGCCTCTCTAATTGAGGAAAACAAAGGCAATCCTAGATACCTTTTCAGCACTGTAGCCAGGCTGACAGAGAGTCATGGCTCCATTGAGCCTTGTATTCCTCTAGCCCTCAGCAGTAATGATTTCCTGAGCTTTTTCAACAACAAAATTCTAGACATCAGAGACAAAATTAGTAACCTCCTGCCCTTACCTGGTGCAGATACGTCTGATACGGCAGAGACAGTTCCAGGACCAGATATTAGTCTAGACTGTTTTTCTCCAATCGACCTTTCAGAGCTAAATTCAATTATTTCTGCGTCGAAACCGTCAACCTGTCTTTTAGACCCAATCCCAACCAAGCTGTTTAAGGAAGTCTTTCCCTTAGTTAGCAACTCTATATTAGCTATGATCAATATGTCTTTACTGGCAGGCTATGTACCACAGTCATTTAAAGTAGCGGTAATCAAACCTCTACTCAAAAAACCTACTCTAGATTCAGGAACTCTGGCTAACTATAGGCCTATACCCAACCTTCCTTTTATCTCAAAGATCCTGGAGAAGGTGGTAGCTAATCAGCTGTGTGACTTTCTCCATGACAACAATTTATTTGAGGAGTTTCAGTCAGGATTTAGAGTCCACCATAGCACTGAGACTGCACTAGTTAAAGTTACAAACGATCTACTTCTAGCTTCAGACAGGGGACTTCTGTCTGTGCTCGTCTTGTTAGATCTTAGTGCTGCTTTTGACACCATTGACCATCAGATCCTGTTGTACAGACTGGAGCATTTACTTGGAATTAGTTAGTTGGTTTGAATCCTACTTATCAGACCGATCTCAGTTTGTACATGTTAATGATAAGTCCACTATGCACACTAAAGTTTGCCATGGAGTGCCACAAGGTTCAGTGCTTGGACCAATTCTCTTTACATTATATATGCTTCCTCTGGGAAATATTATGAGGAAACACTCCATACAGTTTCATTGTTATGCAGATGATACTCAGCTTTATGTATCAATGAAGCCCGATGGCACCAATCAGTTATGTAAGCTAGAAACATGCCTTAAGGACGTTAGGACCTGGATGACCAGAAATCTTTTGTTTCTTAACTCAGACAAGACTGAAGTTATTGTGCTAGGCCCTAAAAACCTCAGAGAGACTTTTTCTAGTGATTTGACTGTCATCAATGACATCAGCCTGGCATCTAGCACCACTGTTAGGAATCTAGGAGTTCTTTTTGATCAAGATATGTCTTTTAGCTCTCACATCAGGCAAGTTTGAAGAACAGCCTATTTTCACCTTCGTAATATATCCAAGATCAGGAATATCCTGTCGCAAAGTGATGCAGAAAAACTAGTTCATGCATTTGTTACCTCCAGGTTGGATTATTGTAACTCTCTTTTGTCGGGGTGCTCTGGTAAGTCTCTAAAGACTCTTCAACTATCCAGAATGCTGCAGCTCGTGTACTGATCAGAACCAGGAAATGGGACCACATCACTACTGTGTTGGCTTCTCTGCACTGGCTCCCTATACAGTCTAGAATAGAATTCAAGATCCTTCGTCTCACCTACAAAGCTCTAAATGGTCAGGCACCATTTTATCTTAAGGAGCTACTACCCTCGAGAACATTACAGTCCCAGAATGCAGGCCTGCTAGTGGTACCTACAGTCTCTAAGTGTACTATGGGAGGTAAAGCCTTCAGTTATCGGGCTCCTCTCCTCTGAAATCGTCCGGGAGGCAGACACAGTCTGTATTTTTAAGAATAGACTTAAAACTTTCCTTTCTGATAAATCTTATAGTTAGGGCTGGTGCTGGTGTAGACCAGCTCTTAGTTATGCTGCTATAGGCTTAGACTACCGGGGGAACTGGCACCTTGAGATCCTCGCTCTCTCTCTCTCTCTCTCTCTGTGCATATACAGTACATCATATTACTGCATGTATCTATCTGTAAATCTCAGTCACTAACCACCTACTTTCCTGGGAGCTCTTGAGCTCTCCTAGGCTCCTCGAGATCGTTGGTTGGCGGCCTGCCAGAACAACCACCCTCTACGGTGTAACCCCGCCTCTCTGTTGGTGAGTCACTAATGATCACAAAGTTATTTTATGAAACTTGGACCTGATAAGCTGTAGTGATAAATCTCCTCCCCCCTCACCTGACTCACCTGAGACAACCTGGACAAAGGTTGTTATTCTGAGTCACTGAGACGAGACGCCATGAAGGACTGACATTAAGATTCACCTTCAGAGAAAAACCAGACCGCTGCAGGAGGGAACACTGGGAATACTGGGAATATCTGGACTTTTACCTGAAACTGAATCCACAAACCGGATAAAACATAAAAAAAGAACAAAGAATACAGATTAAAGGAACTTTGAGTGACAGGGAGTGACTCCCAGCTGTTCGTCTCCTCGTCTTCAGATTCAGATAAAATGGCGTCCAAGTTAGAGGAAGATCTGAGCTGTCCGGTCTGCCTCGACATCTTTAAAGATCCAGTCATCTTGTCCTGCTGCCACAGCTTCTGTAGAGAGTGTGTGAAGGACTGCTGGAAGAAGAAGGAGAACAAGGAGTGTCCGGTTTGTGAGAGGAGACAGTCAAAGGATGTATTATCTGTTAACTTTACTTTAAAGAACCTGTGTGAGAGTTTTCTGCAGGAGAGAGATCAGAGAGCTTCAGAGGATCTCTGCAGTCTGCACTCTGAGAAACTCAAACTCTTCTGTCTGGACCATCAGGAGCCGGTGTGTCTCGTCTGCATTACTTCAGAAAAACACAGCAAACACACAATCAGACCCATCGATGAAGCTGCTGGACAACACAAGAAGAAACTTCAGGAAACTCTGGAGCCGCTAAAGAAGAAGTTAAATGTTTTTAAAGAAGTTAAAGTGAAGTTTGATCAAACAGCAGAACACATTCAGGTCCAGGCCCGACACACAGAGAGGCAGATTAAGGAGCAGTTTAAGAAGCTTCACCAGTTTCTAGAGGAGGAAGAGGAGGCCAGGCTGTGTGCACTGAGGGAGGAAGAGGAGCAGAAGAGTCAGAGGATGAAGGAGGAGATGGAGGCTCTGAGCAGAGAGATAGCAGCTCTTTCACACACAGTCAGAGACACAGAGGACGAGCTGAGAGCTGAAGACGTCTCATTCCTGAAAAACTACAAGGCTGCAGTGGAAAGAGTCCAGCAGCGCCCCCTGCTGGAGGATCCACAGCTGCCCTCAGGAGCTCTGATAGACCAGGCCAAACACCTGGGCAACCTGAGCTTCAACATCTGGAACAAGATGAAGGACATGGTCTCCTACAGTCCGGTCATTCTGGACCCAAACACTGCTCATCCAGTCCTCATCCTGTCTGAAGATCTGACCTGTGTGACACGAGGAAAGAGCCAGCAGCTTCCTGATAATCCAGAGAGGTTTGATCATTACAGCTCTGTCCTGGGCTCTGAGGGCTTTAACTCAGGGACTCACAGCTGGGACGTCCAGGTTGGAGACAATACATACTGGTTACTGGGTGTGTTAGCAGAGTCTGGACAGAGGAAGGGAGACAAATGGTCTGGATTATGGTCAATATGGTTCAGAGATGGTAAATACGGAGCACGCACCCCACCACATCCATCCACTGATCTCTCAGTGAAGAAGAAGCTTCAGAGGATCAGAGTGAATCTGGACTGTAACAGAGGAGAGCTGTCCTTCTCTGATCCTGATACTAACACACACATACACACATACACACACACTTTCACTGAGAGGATGTTTCCATTCATTGCCACTGTGGATAAACTACAGATGTTACCAGAGAAGATCTCTGTGACTGTGTCGTCCTGATGTCGCTGGTTGTCTTTATGACAGAGCTCAGATCTGTTTGGTGTAACTCAGGGACTCACAGCTGGGACACTGTGGGGGGGGGTAGAGTCTGTCCCTGTTCTCTGAGTGAAGAAGAGGCTGCAGAGGATCACAGTGAGTCTGACACCAACACACTTTCACTGAGAAACAGTTTGCATGCATCAGAACTGAGAGAAGAACTCCCACTGAGGACTTAACCACTGAATCTCTGTGACTGTAGATTTAAAAAAAAACATCTTGATGATTAGAATCAAATTTCACTCATTTTTCTGAACCGATATTTGAACACCTTAACAATCAATGATGGATTAATAATGAATAATTAATGAGCCATAAAAAGCTGGTCTTCTTCTCAGTTTCTGTTTTGTTGAAGTTATTTTAAACATGAATTCATTAAATACAATCAGTTTGAAATAATTAAACTACGAGGCTCTCTCTTAAAAACAACGTATTGTCATGATTTGGTCTTATGTAGTTTGTATTTTCACTTTGTTTCCTAGCTTAGTTTCTAGTCTTTTTATTTTGTATTTCCTATACCTGTGTTTCTTTGTTCTAGTGTGTTTTCTTGGTAATGTTTCATTCTTGAGTTCTGTGTGTCTTTTAGTGTTTCATGATTTAGTTTGTAGTTGTCCTCAGTGTTTCTTGTATTGTATTCCTGCCTCTGTGTGTTTCCCTCCGTGTTGATGACCCTCATTGTCTTCACCTGTGTCGTTAGTCTCACCTGTGTCTGATTACCCCATGTGTCTATTTAGTCTCTGTGTTCCTTCCTGCATGTTGTCAGATCATTGTTGTTTCTCATGTCCTAGGCCAGACTGCTGCTTACCCGTGTTTCAATTATTTTTCCTGTCCTGGTTTTTGTCTTTAGAGAGTAAATTTTTGTTTATTAAATATCTTTAGTTAATTCTGCACGTGGGTCCAGTTCCTTGTGTTTTTTTCCCTGAATGTGACAGAGGGAATGTAATTGAGCTTCTTGAATTTAAGTTTTTAAGGATTTCCGTTTTTGAGTTTTTGAGTTTTTCTGTCTTCTCCAGGAAAGATAAGAAATTAAATACCTCCTCAGTTTTTGTCTGGAAGCTTTCAGAGCAGCACGACAGCAAACATTTAATGTGAGAGCTAATATTAAAGGAGAGCGACGGTTTGAATTATAACTGGAACTCTTTTTATAAAAACACACTGAAGGAAACGGACAAGTTTAAGTTACAGTTTATTACCATGAATCAACTGATTAATTGATTAAGAGAGAATAATTTCAACAAAGTCTGTAAATGTAGCCGGTGTCATGATTCACTTTTCTAGTTTGTTTTTAACCTTTTTTCTTTCTTTCTTTCTGATGATAAGTTCTGTTCGGGCGCACTCACACTCTGCAATCTGCACCGAGCACTATGACCCCGTCAGTCCATCGGTCCTGGCTCCTCACGTCTCAGGACGTTTTCACATTAGGCATGATCGTTCAATTCCTTCCCCCCTCCCCTCCCCCGCTGCTCTGTTCCTATTAGTAACATTGTTCTGTACCCGAGTACATTTGACTTTTTAAAAAGTAAATCATAGAATCCAGAGTCAGACATGTTGTAATTATGAAAACTATGAAATACTTTAAAGGTATGACTTAATTCTGAAAAAAGTCAGAGATGGATTGAAATGTCTGCATGAATCATTTTTGTCTACATTCTTCATGTCGTGTTTGAAAAACATTTCTCTGTTTTCTCCTCAACTTGAGAAACTCTTCATCCTGTTAAAAGTCAGTTAATTTCTAATATATGTCCTGCTTCCATGGGGTGGCACCAAGGGGGGGCCCATGCCGCCCCTCTGGACACGCCCCTATGTTCACATTATATCTCATATTTATTTGAAAAGACAATGAAAGAAAGTGACAGAGTGTGTCAGAGCCACTGACTTTATTCACTGTGAGGAAAATCATTTGAGTACAGTCATACATTAAAACAAGATTTACGTTTAAAAGAAAAAAACAGAAACAAGTGGAGCTGATTGGACAGGTCAGCTTTGATTGACAGCTCTATAAATGTGTGAAGACATTGACGTTCATTTTTTTTTCTTTTGATACAAAACAATGGATTGTTTTCAGTGTGGCACCACCACATACACACACACGTCTACACCCATGAAGACGACATTAGGACATGAATACAAAAACACTCTGAGTTATAAATACATTATTTATAATCTGTATGGTACAAAAACACTCTCTCTCTCTCCCTCGGGGAGCTCAGTGACGGGCGAGCGAGGCAGGGGGGCGGGGGAGCGTGATCAACCACAGTGACGTATAAATACTCAGCCGGCTACAACTTTGGCAAAAATCACAAAACCCACAAAGAACACACAAGGGGCGGGGCTGTGGGGTGCAGGGCGGGGGGTGGGGGGTGTAAGTGCTCAGGGGCGGGGCTTGAGTCTCAGGACAATAAAAGACATCTGAACAAGAAGACGGATAGTCAAAGTAGCCTATCAGGATGCAGGATTTTGTTTTTACAGTGCGAGCATAACAAGAAAAAACAGAGGTAAAATAAATACAAACACAGACAGGCAGGGGCGGGGCTTAACAGAGGAAGGCGGGGCTATCAACGTGAGGAAGGTTACTCTCAGAGGACACAGGTCGACGCCGTGAGGACTTCAATTACTCAGGAGGTTGAAATCCGGTTTCTGATTGGCTGACAGCCGCAGAGGTTGACTGTCTCAGTTTGTGTGGACTAAAAACACATGAACAGGAAGTCAATTCAGTCTCCCCCTCCTGATTGGTCACTATCTCAGTGAGACGACCAATCAGGTGTCAGGATTTGGATTCCCCGTCATTTGGAGCCTTTGACATGTTCAGTTGGATTTGGCGTTTTCTTCTGTTTCTTAAACCAAACTTAAATTACAATTAGAGGAAATGATGCCACATCAAAGGTGTGACATCACAGTTTTTACACCAGCAGACCCCGCCCCCAAACACAGACGAAAACATCAGAATAATTACAGAGAGCGGAAAGCACCCAGAAATCTGCTGTACAAAAAGTCTCACTTTGCTTTCTTCTTTCGTCCACTCAGAGACATCAGTTCATTTTCTTTTTTTAAACTCTATACTCTGCTCTGACTGGTCAGAGCATGCCTGAGGCCCCGCCTCTTGATGCCACAGGCCCCTCCTTCTTTGAGGTGATTGGTGCTCGTGGCTGAGGGGGAGGAGAGATGAGGAACGAGGAGGAAGATGTCTTACATCGGAGGAACGACGAGGCCGGACATGGCTGCAGAGACGGAGACACAAAGATGATTATTAC
>NC_083632.1:906919-919419 GCF_963584025.1 Labrus mixtus
AGGTAATTCAAGGTGTTTTGCTATTTGTACGAATTGTTTGGAGAAATGCACTTACTGTTTTGCAAATGTCGAGGATGATTCGAGAAATGTACCAAAGCGACTGAGAAAAACTGTAATAACACCTGATAAAACATCTGCAGGACTCACAAATCAACATGTACACACAACATGAACACACAACATGTACACACAACATGTACACACAACATGAACACACAACATGAACACACAACATGAACACACAACATGAACACACAACATGAACACACAACATGTACACACAACATGAACACACAACATGTACACACAACATGAACACACAACATGAACACACACAACATGAACACACAACATGAACACACAACATGAACACACAACATGAACACACAACATGTACACACAACATGAACACACAACATGAACACACAACATGTACACACAACATGAACACACAACATGAACACACAACATGAACACACAACATGAACACACAACATGAACACACAACATGTACACACAACATGTACACACAACATGAACACACAACATGAACACACAACATGTACACACAACATGAACACACAACATGTACACACACAACATGAACACACAACATGAACACACAACATGAACACACAACATGAACACACAACATGTACACACAACATGAACACACAACATGAACACACAACATGAACACACAACATGTACACACAACATGTACACACAACATGAACACACAACATGAACACACAACATGAACACACAACATGAACACACACAACATGAACACACAACATGAACACACAACATGAACACACAACATGAACACACAACATGTACACACAACATGAACACACAACATGTACACACACAACATGAACACACAACATGAACACACAACATGAACACACAACATGAACACACAACATGAACACACAACATGAACACACACAACATGAACACACAACATGAACACACAACATGAACACACAACATGAACACACACAACATGAACACACAACATGAACACACAACATGAACACACAACATGAACACACAACATGAACACACACAACATGTACACACAACATGAACACACAACATGAACACACACAACATGAACACACACAACATGAACACACACAACATGAACACACAACATGAACACACAACATGAACACACAACATGAACACACAACATGAACACACAACATGAACACACACAACATGAACACACAACATGAACACACAACATGAACACACAACATGAACACACACAACATGAACACACAACATGAACACACAACATGAACACACAACATGAACACACACAACATGAACACACACAACATGAACACACAACATGAACACACAACATGAACACACACAACATGAACACACAACATGAACACACAACATGAACACACACAACATGAACACACACAACATGAACACACAACATGAACACACAACATGAACACACACAACATGAACACACAACATGAACACACAACATGAACACACAACATGAACACACACAACATGAACACACAACATGAACACACACAACATGAACACACAACATGAACACACAACATGAACACACAACATGAACACACAACATGAACACACAACATGAACACACAACATGAACACACACAACATGAACACACAACATGAACACACAACATGAACACACAACATGAACACACACAACATGAACACACAACATGAACACACAACATGAACACACAACATGAACACACACAACATGAACACACAACATGAACACACAACATGAACACACAACATGAACACACACAACATGAACACACAACATGAACACACAACATGAACACACAACATGAACACACAACATGAACACACAACATGAACACACAACATGAACACACACAACATGAACACACAACATGAACACACAACATGAACACACAACATGAACACACAACATGAACACACAACATGAACACACAACATGAACACACAACATGAACACACACAACATGAACACACAACATGAACACACAACATGAACACACACAACATGAACACACAACATGAACACACACAACATGAACACACAACATGAACACACACAACATGAACACACAACATGAACACACACAACATGAACACACAACATGAACACACAACATGAACACACAACATGTACACACAACATGAACACACACAACATGAACACACAACATGAACACACAACATGAACACACACAACATGAACACACAACATGAACACACAACATGTACACACAACATGTACACACAACATGTACACACAACATGTACACACAACATGAACACACAACATGAACACACAACATGTACACACAACATGAACACACACAACATGAACACACAACATGAACACACAACATGAACACACAACATGTACACACAACATGAACACACAACATGTACACACAACATGAACACACAACATGTACACACAACATGAACACACAACATGTACACACAACATGTACACACAACATGAACACACAACATGAACACACAACATGAACACACAACATGAACACACAACATGAACACACAACATGTACACACAACATGAACACACAACATGTACACACAACATGAACACACAACATGTACACACAACATGTACACACAACATGTACACACAACATGAACACACAACATGAACACACAACATGAACACACAACATGAACACACAACATGAACACACAACATGTACACACAACATGAACACACAACATGAACACACAACATGAACACACAACATGAACACACACAACATGAACACACAACATGTACACACAACATGAACACACACAACATGAACACACAACATGAACACACAACATGAACACACAACATGAACACACAACATGAACACACAACATGAACACACAACATGAACACACAACATGAACACACACAACATGAACACACAACATGAACACACAACATGTACACACAACATGAACACACAACATGAACACACAACATGTACACACAACATGAACACACAACATGAACACACAACATGAACACACACAACATGTACACACAACATGTACACACAACATGTACACACAACATGAACACACAACATGTACACACAACATGAACACACAACATGTACACACAACATGAACACACAACATGAACACACAACATGAACACACAACATGAACACACAACATGTACACACAACATGTACACACAACATGAACACACAACATGAACACACAACATGAACACACAACATGAACACACAACATGAACACACACAACATGAACACACACAACATGAACACACACAACATGAACACACAACATGAACACACAACATGAACACACAACATGAACACACAACATGAACACACAACATGAACACACAACATGTACACACAACATGAACACACAACATGTACACACAACATGAACACACAACATGAACACACAACATGAACACACAACATGAACACACAACATGTACACACAACATGAACACACAACATGTACACACAACATGAACACACAACATGAACACACAACATGAACACACAACATGAACACACAACATGTACACACAACATGAACACACAACATGTACACACAACATGAACACACAACATGTACACACAACATGAACACACAACATGAACACACATGAACACACAACATGAACACACAACATGTACACACAACATGAACACACACAACATGAACACACAACATGAACACACAACATGAACACACACAACATGAACACACAACATGAACACACAACATGAACACACAACATGTACACACACAACATGAACACACACAACATGAACACACACAACATGAACACACAACATGAACACACAACATGTACACACAACATGTACACACAACATGTACACACAACATGAACACACAACATGTACACACAACATGAACACACAACATGTACACACAACATGAACACACAACATGAACACACAACATGAACACACAACATGAACACACAACATGTACACACAACATGAACACACAACATGAACACACAACATGAACACACAACATGAACACACAACATGAACACACACAACATGAACACACACAACATGAACACACACAACATGAACACACAACATGAACACACAACATGAACACACAACATGAACACACAACATGAACACACAACATGAACACACAACATGTACACACAACATGAACACACAACATGTACACACAACATGAACACACAACATGAACACACAACATGAACACACAACATGAACACACAACATGTACACACAACATGAACACACAACATGTACACACAACATGAACACACAACATGAACACACAACATGAACACACAACATGAACACACAACATGTACACACAACATGAACACACAACATGTACACACAACATGAACACACAACATGTACACACAACATGAACACACAACATGAACACACAACATGAACACACAACATGAACACACAACATGTACACACAACATGAACACACACAACATGAACACACAACATGAACACACAACATGAACACACACAACATGAACACACAACATGAACACACAACATGTACACACAACATGAACACACAACATGAACACACAACATGAACACACAACATGAACACACCTGCTCAGGTGGTTTCACTTTTTACTGAAGTCACTTAAACGGTGAGTGTGTGCTCATGGATTTAACCGTGTTTGTTCTAATCACAGCTCAGTTACACACCACAGACGCAAACACACACACACACACATGCACACACACACACACACACACATGCACACACACACACACACACACACACACACAAAGAGCCTCTTTAAGTGAGCCACTTCATTTCAATGATCAGTTAGTGTCAAAGTGCTGCAAAACAAGCAGCTGAGTTTGTGTGTGTGTGTTCGTGTGTGTGTGTGTTCGTGTGTGTGTGTGTGTGTGTGTTCGTGTGTGTGTGTGTGTGTGTGTTCGTGTGTGTGTATAATCAGGCAGCAGCACTCTGCTTCACTGAGTCTTTATCTTAATTAAACACTCTCAGTTAATCTGCTGCTTTTCATTACAGACCTCCGCTGAAGCCTTTTAATTAACCCCGCCCCCTCACTGCTATAACATTTTGCCACGCCCCCTTATCTGGCACTTAACCCCGCCTCCTTCCTTATTCACCACTTAACCCTGCCACCTCCATGCTCTGTAACCCCGACCACCCCCCCACCCCCACTGCTATCTGAGAGATCTACAGGTCCAGACAGACAAACATGTCCGCAATGATCAATTGAGAAAGACATTGTGGGTGTAGTGTCAACTCTGACCACTAGGGGCCGCCATTTAGGCAGCCAGAAAGAATTCACTTAGCTGTATCCCGATTAAGTGCTGAGTTTCAAGAGATAATCATGAATATTCTCATGTTTGATATTTGCATTATTCTTCAATTTAAAACAGTTTTTTCATGCTTTTATTTTGTATTTTGTACTGTCGTCAGCTAAGGGTTCTTTACTTCCTGTTTCGATAAAAAAAATCTGATTTAATTTGAAAGAAAAACAAGCTTGCTACCGAACGAAAACTAAATGAAATAGCTGAAGAGCACGATGAAAAGGTAAAGTGTTTGACATCAAACTTCCTAGCTTTCTTTAAAGACCAAATTTACCATCAGATTGTGTGTGTGTGTGTGTGTGTGTGTGTGTGTGTGTGTGTGTGTGTGTTTGAGTGTCAGAGTGTGTATTATGTTCACACACACTCTGACAGGAAGGAGCGTTCAGCCACGATCGTCTTTAATCTGCTCGTTTATGCAGAGAGATGTTCAAGTGTGTGACAGCGAGAGGAGACACTCACACACATACACACACACACACACACACACACACACACACACACACACACACACACACACACACACACACACACACACACACACACACACACACACACACACACACACACACACACACACACACACACACACACACACACACACACACACACACACACACACACACACACACACACACACACACACACACACACACACCGTGTTTATAGTGACAAATGAAAGTCTTATTATTACAAGTGTTTCATTGTTAGATGACACTCCGCTCTCTCGTTCGAACACACACACACACACACACACACACACACACACACACACATACACACACATTAACAAGGTTACCACGACGATACAGCTGGAGGTGGGATGTCATCGCTGAGGAGGAAACCAATTATTCTTTTAACCTGACACACACACACACACACACACACACACACACACACACACACACACACACACACACACACACACACACACACACACACACACACACACTCACACACACACACACACACCGTGTTTAAGCCTCTGCAGCAGGAAATGAACCTTAATAGCGTCGACATCATGAATAATTAGAGTGAGATGAAAAAAGGAACAATAAAGAAGAAAACGAAGTGTCTGTTCTACGAGAATTTAATATAATGAAAAATATTCTGTTAATCCAAATTATTATGAATTTTATTATCGTATAAAAACTAATGAGAAATAAATTAAAACTGAAATAAAAATAAGGTTGATGGCGCGCTAACAAAAAACACACAGGGTTACTTTAAACAACATGACATCATCCAGCGGCAGGAAGTCAGAGTGCGATTCCCTGGCTGCAGCCCCGGGACGCCTGGAGCGAACGCTAGCATCGGAGCTAACGAGCTCCAACACATCCCTCTACACCCGCCTTCACAGCCTGACACAGCGTGCGTGAACTCGCTGCTCAACAGTTTAACATAACTCCCCGTCATCAAACTATGACACTTCACCAACGGAGAGCCCTCTGCCCCGAGCCTGACAAGTTCAAAAACCTGGCGGTCTGAAGTCCCGTACTCAAGCCGGGCAACGGTACCGGTAGCCGGGCAGCCAACTTAACAAAGCTACCGGGCATAAAGTGGAGAAACGCTGCTCAGGTGGTGTTTATCGGTATGTGGTTTGATAATAAATCCACTTCCCCGTCTCCCTCCTTCATATCTGTGAGCGTCCATCTTTAGAGACCTGAGAGGCCGTTACCTCGCTACGGTCCCAAACCGGTGTTACGGTTTAAAGAGTCACCGTGTTAACTGGTGACTCTTGGCTGAATGTATCCGTGGTTGTTGTAGTTAAAGACATATATTATCTGTATTTTTTACATTAAGATAAAGAACTCAACAAAACGTAATTTGTTACTGCACTTCTGTTGTCAGCATCTGTTGTTACTACGACAACAATCAACGCATTCCACTGAAAGTCACCGTTTGACATGGTCACTTTATGTCAACAACACAAACGACCCGACAACCAAACCTTAAACATTAACTCTGGGAAGAGGTGGGCTGTGCTCACCTTCTGATGTGGGCGGGGCTTAAATGTAACCTGTTTCTACAGAGCCACTAACAGCCAATCAAAATGCTCTAAATCATTTTTCTGTTGTGATGACATCATACTTCTGTGTCGTCTGAAAGGATGTCAATAAAAAACAGCAAAAGAACCCACACAAGTTATTCCTTTTTACAAATCTGATAAGAAAACACTGATAATCAGGTGTGTGTGTGTGTGTGTGTGTGTGTGTGTGTGTGTGTGTGTGTGTGTGTGTGTGTGTGTGTGTGAGAGAGAGAGAGAGAGTGTGTGCCAATCTCCTTTCTTGCCACATGGCTGCACTCGCTGATTACCTGATTTGACTGTTTCAACCTCCCTGTTTGCCAATGGGCTTTAGACACACACACACACACACACACACACACACACACACACACACACACACACACACACACACACTCACTTTTATTCAATCTTCTCCCCAAAACGCAAACGTGTATGTGTGTTTGTACGATTTAATGCTCCACTCTTCTTGGTGTGTGTGTATGTGTATGTGTGTGTGTGTGTGTGTGTGTGTGTGTGTGTGTGTGTGTGTGTGTGTGTGTGTGTGTGTGAGCGTGTGTGTGTGCGTGTGTGTGTGAGCGTGTGTGTGTGCGTGTGTGTTTGTCAGCTAACAAAGATAAATGTTGTGTCGCTTCATTTACATAGAAACAACTTTAACTCTTTAATCTGACTCTAAAACAGATGTTTCTGAGTGATGTCACTGTGCTGCTCTGTGATTGGTCCATTTGAGTGTCAGTCAGAAGACCTTTAAATGTGAGTCCTGCTGTCTTTAATCAGAAGTTCTGCAGATTTTGTTACATTAAAAAATGCAGCCCTGTCAAATTAAATATATTGTTTTCCCAACAGAGGCCGATGCACAGGCCTCGGCAAACTGCTGAAACGACGGAGTTTGGCTCGGGGAAACGTCCGCCTAGAAACGTCCCGAGTCAACCAAAACAAAGCAGAACAGTAAAATCCAGTCAGAGGACTCTGCAGACACAGTCACCACCACACATGTACGGAGGCCCAGAAGGGACGATGGAGCAGCTTTACTTTAGGAGAAGTCTGTATTTTATTTTGAAGGAACCAGCCGGCTTTACTTTAGGAGAAGACTGTATTTTATTTTGAAGGAACCAGCCAGCTTTACTTTAGGAGAAGACTATATTTTATTTTGAAGGAACCAGCCAGCTTTACTTTAGGAGAAGACTGTATTTTATTTTGAAGGAACCAGCCAGCTTTACTTTAGGAGAAGACTGTATTTTATTTTGGAGGAACCAGCCAGCGTTACTTTAGGAGAAGACTGTATTTTATTTTGGAGGAACCAGCCAGCGTTACTTTAGGAGAAGACTGTATTTTATTTTGAAGGAACAAGCCGGCTTTACTTTAGGAGAAGTCTGTATTTTATTTTGAAGGAACCAGCCGGCTTTACCTGAGGAGAAGTCTGTATTTTATTTTGAAGGAGGAAGCTGCTGAGTCTATACCTTTAAAGTTCTGGTGTCATGACCTGTGCTGGGACAGGATTTAAACGGTCTCAGGATCTCTTAAGGTCGATGATGTCACGTTGGACAGATTGTAGAGTAATCTGATTTTATTCTGGAGGTGTGTGATGAGGATTTAACTCGGTGTCGGTGATGTTTACCCTCGGAGTGTTCTGGATCAATAGTGGCTCGGCTGTGTGCTCAGTCTAACATCAGAGGCTTCTGGATTATTCCAGTTATTAGAGTGTCTGAGGTCGCTCGGCTGCTCGCTGAGCACAGTGCAGCGTGGGTAATTGAATCAAACCTGTCGGAGGTGAATTATTAAAGACGAGCTTTTCATTACGGAGCTAACGGCACGTCGGAGTACATCACAGGAAGAGGAAACAGTGAAGCTGCTGCAGACTCAACATCTAGATTTCTCTTCTTTGAAGATGTGATTGTTTGAGAGTTGTTCCCTGCTTCTATTCAAACAGAAGAAGAAGAAAACAAACCCTTCTTCACAGTCAAAATGGAAAATATAGATGATAAATACAGATATAGAGACAGTTCATTAAAAACTCTACAAGTGCAAAAACCTCAACCCCTGTGTGTTTTAAAGAGAGTGACACACACACTCGCGCGCGCACACACACACACACACACACACACACACACACACACAGTGAGTAGATAAACAGTAGAATCAGTAGATGCAGCTGATGGTAATCAGGACTCTGAGCAGCCGAGCAGAACACAGACTGATGGAAAAAAACAACAATCAGAGACTGTCTGTGTTTGTTTAAACAAGTGTGTGTGTGTGTGTGTGTGTGTGTGTGTGTGTGTGTGTGTGTGTGTTACCTTGGGCAGCCTCTCTGGGTCTCCGGGGTGACGGGGGATGACCTTCTGTAACCTCTGGAAGCCGTAGTCTATGGTGGGTTCATTTAACGCTGCAGAGGAGAAAAATATAAAACAAATAAATAAAATGAATTAAAGAAGCTGATTGGAGGATTAAATTAAGTTGTTTTTTTTTTTCAGATTTATTTTTGGGCTTCATTACAGAAACAGGAGAGTGGACAGCGTCAGAAATCGAGTAGAGAAAGAATGGGGGGAAGGAACCACAAGCCGGACCGGAAGGACAGGAGGACTACAGCTTCATACATGGAGCGCACAAAACCAACCACTAGGCCATCAGCGCCCCTAAGGATTAACTGAAGTTGAATCTGAGGTAGAATATGTAAAATATTAAACACACAGCATGCAGTATGTTCCCCCTGTAGCTTTAGTTTTAATCAGTGAAGCCTTGTTTCCACCGAGCAGTCCGGTTCAGTTAGGTACATTCAGTATTTCTACTCTTCTGTTGGGGTGCCAAGCGGACTGATACGACCCTAAAGGGCGGAGCTAGACACATTGCAGTCTGCTGATAGGTAGAAACAATCCCCACTTCCTGTGCGACAGCAGTAAGAAAGGACAGACACAAAACACACCATCGATTTCTAGAAAGTCATTTCGAGGCTGTTTCAGTTTTTGGCGACTAATTTCAGGGTGTAGCTCCGCCCCATGGATGACCTCGAAGGTGTAGACTTCTGCTGGACGTCCTGCATTGTTGCCCTTTTGTTTACTGTGCTGCGTTCTTCTTCTTCTTCGTTGACTTTATTGGCGGGCTACACCGCTGTGATGTCACGCTGTTACCTAGCTGTAGCGGATATCGACATCCAGCTCACCCTTTACCAAACCGGACCACTTGGTGGAAACAGGCCTTATATGAGTGTGCTGGCACCCCCAGTGGAACTTTTGAGAACTGCAGGTTCTTAAAACACCTGGAAACTCAGATCCACATTAAACGTCTCAGTATGTTATTTATGATCTCATGTTCATTATATTAACTCTCTAAAAGTTTTAGACATGAACTTACAACTATTTAGAAAATGTTTCTGATATTGGGTGTGAAGTGGGCGGGGTCAGCTCTGTGGTTAATCACGCGATACATTTCAAACAAATTTAAAAAAGGACTGACATCCAGCCCAATTAAGTCCAACAAAACTACTCAGCTTACTCTGCTTCTTTGAGTCGGGAAATGTCAAATGTGATGTTTGAAATACACAATGAATGGGGAGGAGTTTTGATTGACATGTGTCAGTTTAAAAAACGTGAACGGCCACGCCCACACAGTCATGAGAAAGGGTCTAAACCAGTGTTTCTCAGCTGGTGGGTCGGGACCCAAATGTGGGTCGCTGAGCTGATTTCAGTGGGTGGAAAATGTGTGGGGAAAAAATTGTCTCAAAAAGTTCCATCTCATGGTTCTGTCACGTTTTGTTCGTCTGAACTTCTTTATTTTTATTGAATAAATCTGAGTGGTTGAAAATTACAGCGTTGATTTCTGTCTTTCTTTTATTATCAGATGATGCAGTGTGTGTGTGTGTGTGTGTGTGTGTGTGTGTGTGTGTGTGTGTGTGTGTGTGTGTGTATTTGACTCAGATTCTTCTCCGACATCGTTCACTGTTTAAACTGGCTGGAAGGTGATAAATCTGAGCGTCAGTGAATGCAGCAGAGCACAGAGGAGTGTGTGTGTGTGTGTGTGTGTGTGTGTGTGTGTGTGTGTATCTGGAGTGCATGAATCATAATCCCGTCTTGGTTCAGCTGCGTTTAACAAGCTTTAGACTGACTCTCCTATACATCACAAACAGTGAGTGTGTGTACTGTTGTGTGTGTGAGTGTGTGTGTGTGTGCGTGGGCATGTTATTATGTGTGTGTTGGTGTGTGTGTTCAGTCCTTGAAGGCTCACAGGGCGTAACAAGCGGCAGTTATAAGAGTGTGTTAGCTCTGCGGATGTCTGTGTTATCTACAACCTGCTGTGTGTGTGTGTGTGTGTGTGTGTGTGTGTGTGTGTGTGAGAGAGTGAGTGTGTGTGTGTGTGAGAGTGAGTGTGTGTGTGTGTGACCTTGTGTTTGTTATCACCTGTGTGTCTGTCTTCCTGTTAAACATGTTTTTATGGATCAAACTTAAACTGATCCTCAGCGTGTCTTTGGTTGTGTCCTTTCAGGATCAATATGAAGGTTGTGTTGTTTCTCTCAGCGGTTTGTACGTGTCTCTGATTAAACGAGGGGCGCTTGATCAGCTGATCGGTTTGAGCTTGCACCCCATGAGTCGTCACCACACCAACCCTCTGCCCTTTGGTCCCTGGTACCACACTCTATGGGAGCCAATCAGATCCTTTCAGACTCTTTTGGACTCTTTTGGACTCTTTTGGACTCTATGGGACTCTATCAGACTCTATCAGACTCAGTCAGACTCTATCAGACTCTACTAGACTCTGTCACACTCTATCAGACTCTATCAGACTCTATCAGACTGTCAGACTCTATCAGACTCTATCAGACTCTATCAGACTCAGTCAGACTCTATCAGACTCTACTAGACTCTGTCACACTCTATCAGACTCTATCAGACTCTATCAGACTGTCAGACTCTATCAGACTCTATCAGACTCTATCAGACTGTCAGACTCTATCAGACTCTATGGGACTCTATCAGACTCTATCAGACTCAGTCAGACTCTATCAGACTCTACTAGACTCTGTCACACTCTATCAGACTCTATCAGACTCTAT
>NC_083632.1:924419-939419 GCF_963584025.1 Labrus mixtus
TCCTCTTCTTACCCACAAGCTAATGTGGCGACTTCTCTTCAAAGACCAAAGAAGAGATTTCCCCCCTACCCAAAGATGTTCAGGGACTCTCTGACTGAAACTTGTTCAACCTGTGTCATGACCTTTGACCTGTGACCTCTGCGGTGACCTGCTGATCTGTTTCCTTTTATTTTCACTGTAAAGTATTTTTCTCTCCCTCACTTCAGTTTAATCAGACGTTTGTCAGCTTCTGATTGGCTCACAGGTATAAACGTCTTTTTTACCTACCTTCGGACGGGTCCAGCCTCCTGGCGCGGCGGCCATGTTTGGAGTTGTTGTGAACAAACATGTTGTCTGAGACGGCGAGCACATGACCGTCCACGTTCACCGTCGTCGACACCACCACCTGAATAAATTTTAAAAAACACAGAAAACTTTATGATCATGTAAAGTGTTCTTTGTTTCTGTCCACCCTAGCTCCGCCCTCTTTGTCATGTCACGGCCCCCTCTCAGCGGTGGTCATTCATCATCCCCGCGGCTGGTTGCCGTGCTGAGGTTGTCGCCGTTGATCCATGGCGACGGAGCAGAAGGTCGAGTAGAGGAGCCCTCTCTGTCGCCACGGTGACTAACCAGCACATCCTTCACCCTGCTGTCGCCACGACAACCACAGGCGAGTCCGGACTGCTTCACCTGACTTCACCTGTCTCAGTTATCTGACCCCACCCCTCCCCCCCCCCCCCCCCCCCCCCACACACACACACACACACACACACACCCGCTCTCTCTCTCTCTCTCTACATGGGTGTGTGTAGCTCGCTCGCCCCGTGTACCTCCCTCTCCTCCTATTTAACCGGACGAAACATCCTGTCAGCTCGCCCAGTGCAGCGTGGAGAGACAGGGAGAGAGAGGGTGTGTGTGTGTGTGTTAGTGTGTGTGTGTGTGTGTGTGTGTGTGTGTGTTCTCTTCTTCCTCTCTGTCAGCTGAGGAGACTCTAACATCCAAACCTCCTCTCTGAATTTATTTTCTGCAAGTTTTTCTTCTTTGTCTTTGTCTTTATTTTAGTTATTTTAGAGTTATTAAATAATAAAAAGGTCAATTAAAAAATAATCATTAACCCCTTAAACACCACAACACACACACACACACACAAAAGATCCCATAAATATTTGTCCCGTCATATTTTGGGACATAACAAGCAAAAAAAAAAAGTCTAACAATGGGTCAAGTGAATTCTTCACTCAGACAGGAAGAGAGGGCGACCGCTCCCCGTCGACCTCTCATATTATATCTGTAAAGCAATAAGCCTGGGGCCGCCCCGCTGCAGTGCATTATGGGTACAGCGGGTCCTCTGAAGCCATGTCCTGCCCTTTGGGGAAATGAATTCATCATTGAGTGTGAGTGTGTGTGTGTGTGTGTGTGTGTGTGTGTGTGTGTGTGTGTGTGTGTGTGTGTGTGTGTGTGTCTGTGTGTTACCTGGAACCTCCTCATGTCTCGGGGGTTTCCGGCGTTTTTCAAACAGTTCTGGTTACACTTCAGGAAGAACTTGAGGAAGAACCTGTGCGCACAAAAACACAAAATAAAAGGTTTCCGTTTGTGATCAGGAGGATTAAGATGATTGTGTAACATCACGCAGTAACATTCAGGATGGATTCAAGCCGCTTCCATCGCTGCAACACCTGTTGGTTTGACCTGATAACTGGTCTCATATCTGGCAAACAGAGGGGTGTCCAAAACGGACTCCAAAAAAAAGGAGGACATACTGGCTGCTGTGTTTTTGTCAGAGAAGCCAGTTTGTGAAGTCACACTGCGGCCTTGTGTCGGCTGTGTGAGAGAGAATATGCAGGACACGCTGTTCCACACACACACACACACACACACACACACACACACACACACACACACACACACACACACAGACACACACACACACACACACACTCTCTCTCTCTCTCTTCTCTCTGATCTCCTGGGAGAGAGAGAGAGAGGGATGAAGACAAAGAGTGAGGGCAGCAGAGAAACCAGAGAAAACAGCAGCTGTCTGTAGTTTTTTGCCTTTTAGATGTTGAGTGTGGTGATATTTTTTGCTCCCCACCTCCCAGAATATTTATTTTCATTTATTATTTATTTTTAATTGCATTGGCAATTGTTTTTGATGTTTCCTGATGTTTTTGTGAAATTTAAACGATGGTCACAAAAAAAAAAAACTTGCACGAATTCATTTTAAACATTTCAGTACCAAAATGTTTCCAATGTTGTTGTTGTGGTATTTGGATACAGTGTGCAGGAGTTTTTATACTAAATAAAACAATATTTTACCCAATATTTGGGGGGCTAGGAATTGTTTTTCTGTTGTCGCGGTAACAAACAGGACATCAACATCGTCTGATTTTAAACTAGAATCAAATCAAAGTTTTAAAAAATCTGGTATTGTGTCGACTCCTGTCTGTCTGAAGCCGTGCATCGTCGTCTGCAGTGCTACAGAACCACAGTGGTTTCCATGGTAACGGGTTGTAAACACACACATGCACATACGCACAGAGAGAGAGAGAGAGAGAGAGAAGGACAAAAAAGACAAAACTCAGTTTTTTGGTCTCTGAGGGTCTCTGCAGTATTGATTACCCAGCATGCTTTGCTGCTCGTCTCTAATGAGGCTACAGAAGGACAAAGTGCTGACGCCAACACACACACACACAGACACACACACACACACACACACACAAACACACACACACACACACACACACACACACGTTAAGAAAACATAGTGAGCAGATGTTCTGTTAGATTTCCTTTAAAGAGATCAGCGTGTTAGAAATCACACAAACACATTATTATTATTATTATTATTATTATTATTGTTTTTCTTATAGTCTGTAAAGCTGCTCTCTGATTGGATGTCTGAAGATAACCTCACTCACCAACACCATGACCTCTGACCTCTGATCACACACACACACACACACACACACACACACACACACACACACACACACACACACACACATACACACACACACACACACACACACACACACACACACACACACACACACACACACACACACACACACACACACACACACACAGGCATGGTAACCACTTAGCATCAGCAGGCTGATCTTTATCTTCAGACACAGATTGAACTGATCTCTTTATTTTTGTATTCCTACACCTCCTCTTCCCTCTGTGCTCCTCCCTTCTCTCCTCCCTTCCCTCGTCTCCTCTCCTCGTCTCCTCCTTCCTCTTCTCTCATCTCCTTCTCTCCTCCCTTCCCTCTTCTCCTCTCCTCGTCTCCTCCCTCCTCTTCTCTCATCTCCTTCTCTCCTCCTGCCTCTCTCTCTCTCGTCTGAAGGAGAGCGAGTGAGCGATCGAGATCGTAAATCTACACACAAGACAGATTAAGCTTTCAATTTGTTATGTGATAAGCAGGGAAGACCTGCCACACACACCGCACACACACACACACACACACACACACACACACACACACACCGCACACACACACCGCACACTCTGCACACACACACACACACACACACACACACACACACACACCGCACACACACCGAACACACAGTCAATTACTGGTCATATTTACGAGCAGGAAATTAGGACGCATCGCAAATTTATCTCCAGGAAGAATGAAAGTCACACACACACAGTGACAGTGTGAACACACACACACACACACACACACATGGTCACCCTCTTCACACACACACTGAGCACACACACAGTGACACACACACTGTGCAGGAGTTAATATGCTCTATGAGGTAGAAAATGTAGTCACAGTGTGAGCGGGAATTATACTGACGATAATGTACTGCCACAGAGAGCGAGAGAGAGAGAGAGAGAGAGTGTGTGTGTGTGTGTGTGTGTGTTTGATTTACAGACTCTCTCTCTCTTACGTTCCTTTTTTTTTTACTTTTCAGCCGCTGTCCTCTTTTTTAAACATTTTAAACTCTACATCTTTAAGAGAAATAAAAATAATAGATTTTATTTTTTTTGTTTTGATCTGATGGTTTAAATGTTTCAGAAACAAAATCATAAAAATCTTTAAATAGAAAAATAAACAACATTTATTCAAGGAAAGCCATCCTCACCCCCTACATCCTCCATCCTCACCCTACATCCTCACTCAACATCCTCACCCCCTACATCCTCCATCCTCACCCTACATCCTCACTCAACATCCTCACCCCCTACATCCTCCATCCTCCAACCTACATCCTCACCCTCCATCCTCACTCCATCCTCACCCTCCATCCTCACCCTCCATCCTCACCCCCTACATCCTCCATCCTCACTCAACATCCTCACCCTCTACATCCTCCATCCTCACCCTACATCCTCACTCAACATCCTCACCCCCTACATCCTCCATCCTCCAACCTACATCCTCACCCTCCATCCTCACTCCATCCTCACCCTCCATCCTCACCCCCTACATCCTCACCCTCCATCCTTAACCTCCATCCTACATCCTCACTCCATCCTCACCCTCCATCCTACATCCTTACCCTCCATCCTCACCGTCCATCCTAACCCTCACTGACTGATGTTTTTTCACAAACACATTAAAAAAAATATCAATCAGAGCAGAACGAGATAAATAATTACAATCAGTAACTATCAGATCACTCCTACAATCAATGATCGGTTTAAATGTTGTTCAACTCAAATGAACTCTGAAACACACACACACACACACACACACACACACACACACACACACACACACACACACACACACAGACACACACACACACACACACACACACACACACACACACACACTTCGTCTTGACCTCTGACATCAGCTGTAATTGGACACTAGAGAAGCTGTCAGAAAGCGTGCGTGTTCTGCGAGCGCTCTGATGGTGTCCTTGGCTCGTTTTCTTTTCATGTTCTTTGTTTTTCACCAGACTCAAAGTGTGTTTGTTTGTTTGTTTGTTTGTCCTTAAACTGTTCGCTACGTGTTCTTGTCCTGACCTTACATGTCGTCACTGTGTGCTCTAATAATGTTCTCATCACACTGAAATCACGCTCTCAGCTTGTGTTCTACATGTTGTTTAATGTTGTTGAGATTTAATTACAAAGTCTTCCCTAACAAGCGGACCAATTAGAAACAAGATAATAATAACACACACACACACACACACACACACACAGACACACACACACAGACACACACAGACATACACACACAGACACACACACACACACACACACACACACACACACACACACACACACACACACAGATTCAGCACCATGGACAGAGTCTGTATTATGACAACTATAAGAACGGTGATGAACAAATATTAAATAGTGCGTATTAGAAATAACTCAGAGTGTGTGTGTGTGTGTGTGTGTGTGTGTGTGTGTGTGTGTGTGTGTCTGATTTGTTTGGGCCTGTCTCTCTCATTAACACCAAACACTGGACAGGTTTTCTGCAAATTAGAATCTGCAGATAGTTTGAACATGGAGTTAATTAACGGCTATTATGATTCACACACACACACACACACACACACACACACACACACACACACACACACACACACACACACACACACAGCGAGCTCCACCAATCAGAGACGTCGCTGTGACCCTCTATGATCGTGGGTAGTGTAGTTCTTTTCCCTGATAAAGTGAATAAACCATGTTTTTCTTAAAACGAGGTGGATATCAGACGAGCGTCTCACACTCAGGTCGCTCGTGGTCAGTCTACCTGTGATGATGATGACATCACGGCTAATAATCAAATCCACTATGGAGAAAATGAAGGGGGATTTTTACTCCCTGAACCACATGGTTGAGCCCCAATGAATCACGACAGCCTTACCAAAAAAAAACACAAGACTTACTTTTAGTCTCCACCTTCAAAAATAAATAAGCAAAGAATAAAACCTTAAAGTACGGTCAGGAGTTTTAAGATTCTGAACTGTTCAATAATCTGTGTTCATTTGTATATGACTGTATTCACTGCAGAATAAAAAACGTTTATTAGGATCACAGATAAAGGGTTTAGCGTTACAGTGGATCTGAGGGTTTCTTAGATTTCTGTCTGACAGATCTGAGCTCCTCCTACGGCAGACAGACAGGGTCAAACAGAGCGACAGGCAAATTCAGAGTCTGACATTTTACTGCTAAACAACTTAATGTCAGCTGTCAATCACTGACACACAGGGATGCACGAACACACACAGGCACACACACACACACACACACTCACGCGTACGTCTTTCCAGGCCTGGAGAGGCAAGTCCTGGATTTCCAGGCTTTGGTGTAAAGAGGAGGTGGAGATAATTAAATTAGATAATGAAGAGTCCATCATCTCACTCTTCACGTTAAATGAACACAGACAACTCCTCCTCCTCCTCCTCCTCCTGCTCTTCAGTTCATCACAGTGAGGAGGAGGAGGAGGTTATTAAAGTGTAATCACTGATGCTCTTCATGTTTCTCATGTTCTGCACTGAGTCTATCTCTTGAAAAATAATAAATGTTCCTGGTTTATAACAAAGATCCGTTTGTTGTTATTAAAAACTGTTTAGAAACCTGAAGCCTGCATCTTAAAACTGCAGTTCCTCCAGTGTCCACTAGAGTCTGTCTCCTGCAGTGAGTCAGTCCCCATAGAGCTCTATGTTAAAATGTACAACTTTACAGCTGCAGTTTCTCCAGTGTCCACTAGAGTCTGTCTCCTGCAGTGAGTCAGTCCCCATAGAGCCCCATGTTAAAATGTCTAACTTTACAGCTGCAGTTCCTCCAGTGTCCACTAGAGTCTGTCTCCTGCAGTGAGTCAGTCCCCATAGAGCCCCATGTTAAAATGTCTAACTTTACAGCTGCAGTTCCTCCAGTGTCCACTAGAGTCTGTCTCCTGCAGTGAGTCAGTCCCCATAGAGCTCTATGTTAAAATGTACAACTTTACAGCTGCAGTTCCTCCAGTGTCCACTAGAGTCTGTCTCCTGCAGTGAGTCAGTCCCCATAGAGCCCCATGTTAAAATGTCTAACTTTACAGCTGCAGTTCCTCCAGTGTCCACTAGAGTCTGTCTCCTGCAGTGAGTCAGTCCCCATAGAGCTCCATGTTCAAATGTCCAACTTTACAGCAGAAATAAACATGTTCAAAGCCTGGTGCAAAAACAGTTTAGGTCTCTAGAGCTCATTTCTCTCGTCATGACAACTGTAAAGGCTGTATTTTTTAACTCCCCTGTTTACACTATTTTGAAGACACAATCTGTTACTTTTCCACCTGATAATAATCGTTTCATTGGACATGGTTCTTTACCGGCTTCTCCACTCTCTGATTGTCAACAAATGCAAGTTGTCGGTGATGGGGAGGCATTAATAGCACTATGCAGTTGCATTCAGAGACCTTAGGTGGGCGCCAAAGTGCACCAAACCAAATTCCTACATACTGTTTCTTTAAGGCTTAAGGTGTCGTAAAATTAAGGGCGTGGCCTGTTTGAGTGACAGGTGGGAGCTGCTAGCTGTCTGCTAAGTGTCAACTCAGCTTATTCAGTCACAAAATGTAACCTCTATGCTGTCTCCTCCACACAGTAAAGGGCAACATCACAGTTAAACATTCAATAACAAATATAAAGGACCCACTAGAGAACCCTGAGGAACACCACTACTAACGACACACACAGTCTGACAGGTGAACACAGCTTGTTATGCGCTTGGGAGGTTTAAACCAATCAACTGTCATCTACCTGACATATATGAAAACACCTGACTGAACAGGAAGTGAATACTGTCGGTTTTTGTACTTCTCCTGGAGCTAATTAACATATTTAATTAATCTAATTAGCATTTCTAATTAACCATAGCTCATCCAGCTGAGTCTTTTCCTGTGTCCCTGAGGTTTCATTTAAAAGCCTGAGGCTCTGACCAATCGCAGGCAGCCCCTGTGTGAGGACCAATCACAAATCAGCTAAGCTAAATCTTAGAGAGTTTTATTTTCATTAAAGGACATTTTGTTAAGTCCCTCATGTTCTCGTTAAGACAGATTCTCATTAAGTCTGCTCTCGTTAAACTCAGCGGACGGACAGAAACAGAGAAGACGGTGAAAGAAAATTTAAAAAATGTCAAAGTTTAATTTACTGCAGACGAGTTATTAAAAGGACTAAATCTCTCACGGCCTGCGTCTCCCACCTGACAACCTCTACAAGAGCAACCAGGTTGAACAACTTCAGAGCAACATTTTGATGAGTGACGATAAAACAAACTGAGCAACTTTCAAAATCAACAAACACACCTGAGCTGAAGGTGACGTCAATGACATCATCAGAGGAGGGAAGACACAGACTGTGTAATCAGCTCGTTTACAGGAGCCTCGTTTAGAGCTCGTTAACACAAAAAAAACAATAAACAAACAACAAAAAACACACAAACGCAGCTGTCAATCAAACCGAGGTGTGTGTGTCGGATTAGAGAGGATATTGGAGTGTCAATGTCAACAATTACCTGTTCTGCTTTGTGATGTCAATAAAGTTCATTTGTATGACAGAGAGAGAGAGAGAGAGCGAGAGAGAGAGAGAGAGAGAGAGAGAGAGAGAGAGACCTCTGAAGGTATTGAGGCAGACTGATGCAATGTTAAACTGAGTCCTGAAATACCAACATTGTGTGTGTGTGTGTGTGTGTGTGCGTGTGTGTGTGTGTGTGGGTGTGTGTGAGAGAGTAAGTGTAAAGAGCAACTACAAACTCACACACAAATTACTTCTTTTTAAAGTCATGAATCAATAATGATCCATCGCCACCGGCAACGCTTACTAACGATCAATAAACACACACACACACACACACACACACACACACACACACACACACACACAAACACAGAAGATAGCACCTGTTAACTACCAATTAGAGGGCAAAGATTCATTTCATGTCTCCTTCCTTCCTCCCTTTTTATCATTATTTCCTTCCTTCCTCTTTTCCTGTTAAAAAAAGTCCCCTCCTTCCTTCCTTCCTTCCTTCCTTCCTTCCCTCTCGGAATCTCCGTATGACATTTCTTTATCTCTTCATCTCTCTTCACACCAAGTGCTTGATGAAAAACATAAGGAGGTAGGGATGAAGGGAGGGAGGGAAGGGGTATAAAATAAGGAGGCGGGGGAGGAGGAGGAGGAGGAGTGTGAGGTTAAGGAGGAGGAGAGATTTGGTTGTAGTCAGTGCGTCTCCTCCATCAGAGCGTCTGAAGTCTAATGATGAACAAGAAGATCAATACTTCACCTCACACACACACACATACACACACACACACACAGGGAGGATTATTCTTGGTGTTTTCTCCCCCTGAGTTGAGACTGTCAGGTTTGGTTTGGTGTCAGGATCTTCCCAGCAGGAAGTTTGTGATTCAGGTTCTGTTGAAACTAAAAACCAGTTCAGGATCAGATTAAATTAGCCAATAAAAATACAGCATTCATGTTTCACAGCTGTGTGGACGCTAATGTCACATTTACACTAAAATTATCTACTGAAAACTGAATTATTTGTTTGCTTTTTCAAAAAATATCTGCTCACCGACGACAACCTTTTGAAAACACCTGCTGTGAACACAGCACCTTTTTTTTGGGGCTTTGTCGTGTTTCGTTTTGTGTCGTTGCGTTTCATTACATGGCGTTGTGTTTTGTTACGTGTCATAGCGTTTTGTTACGTGTCGTTGTGTTTTGTTACGTGTCATAGCGTTTCGTTACGTGTCGTTGTGTTTTGTTACGTGTCGTTGTGTTTTGTTACGTGTCATAGCGTTTTGTTACGTGTCGTTGTGTTTTGTTACGTGTCATAGCGTTTTGTTACGTGTCATAGCGTTTTGTTACGTGTCATAGCGTTTTGTTACGTGTCATAGTGTTTTGTTACGTGTCGTTGTGTTTTGTTACGTGTCATAGCGTTTCGTTACGTGTCGTTGTGTTTTGTTACGTGTCATAGCGTTTTGTTACGTGTCATAGCGTTTTGTTACGTGTCGTTGTGTTTTGTTACGTGTCGTTGTGTTTTGTTACGTGTCGTTGTGTTTTGTTACGTGTCATAGCGTTTTGTTACGTGTCATAGCGTTTCGTTACGTGTCGTTGTGTTTTGTTACGTGTCGTTGTGTTTTGTTACGTGTCATAGCGTTTTGTTACGTGTCGTTGTGTTTTGTTACGTGTCATAGTGTTTTGTTACGTGTCATAGCGTTTCGTTACGTGTCGTTGTGTTTTGTTACGTGTCATAGCGTTTTGTTACGTGTCATAGCGTTTCGTTACGTGTCATAGCGTTTTGTTACGTGTCATAGCGTTTTGTTACGTGTCATAGCGTTTTGTTACGTGTCATAGCGTTTCGTTACGTGTCATAGCGTTTCGTTACGTGTCGTTGTGTTTTGTTACGTGTCATAGCGTTTTGTTACGTGTCATTGTGTTTTGTTACGTGTCATAGCGTTTTGTTACGTGTCATAGTGTTTTGTTACGTGTCGTTGTGTTTTGTTACGTGTCGTTGTGTTTTGTTACGTGTCATAGCGTTTTGTTACGTGTCATAGTGTTTTGTTACGTGTCATAGCGTTTTGTTACGTGTCATAGTGTTTTGTTACGTGTCGTTGTGTTTTGTTACGTGTCATAGCGTTTTGTTACGTGTCATAGCGTTTCGTTACGTGTCGTTGTGTTTTGTTACGTGTCATAGCGTTTCGTTACGTGTCATAGCGTTTCGTTACGTGTCATAGCGTTTCGTTACGTGTCGTTGTGTTTTGTTACGTGTCATAGCGTTTTGTTACGTGTCATAGCGTTTTGTTACGTGTCATAGTGTTTTGTTACGTGTCATAGCGTTTTGTTACGTGTCGTTGTGTTTTGTTACGTGTCATTGTGTTTTGTTACGTGTCATAGCGTTTTGTTACGTGTCATAGCGTTTCGTTACGTGTCGTTGTGTTTTGTTACGTGTCGTTGTGTTTTGTTACGTGTCGTTGTGTTTTGTTACGTGTCATAGCGTTTTGTTACGTGTCATAGCGTTTTGTTACGTGTCGTTGTGTTTTGTTACGTGTCGTTGTGTTTTGTTACGTGTCATAGCGTTTTGTTACGTGTCATAGCGTTTTGTTACGTGTCGTTGTGTTTTGTTACGTGTCGTTGTGTTTTGTTACGTGTCATAGCGTTTTGTTACGTGTCATAGCGTTTTGTTACGTGTCATAGCGTTTTGTTACGTGTCATAGCGTTTTGTTACGTGTCATAGCGTTTCGTTACGTGTCGTTGTGTTTTGTTACGTGTCGTTGTGTTTTGTTACGTGTCATAGCGTTTTGTTACGTGTCGTTGTGTTTTGTTACGTGTCATAGCGTTTCGTTACGTGTCGTTGTGTTTTGTTACGTGTCATAGCGTTTTGTTACGTGTCGTTGTGTTTCGTTACATGTCGTGCTCCGTTACGTGTCGTGTTTTGTATCATTGTGTTCGTTATTTTGATTCGTGTGAATCTTTGTCTATCGTTTTCTGTTGTTAAATGTGGATTGTTGTGTGTAATTGTGTGTAGTTGTGTATCTTGTGTGTAGTTGTGTATCTTGTGTGTAGTTGTGTATCTTGTGTATCTTGTGTGTAGTTGTGTATCTTGTGTATCTTGTGTGTAGTTGTGTATCTTGTGTATCTTGTGTGTAGTTGTGTATCTTGTGTATCTTGTGTGTAGTTGTGTATCTTGTGTGTAGTTGTGTATCTTGTGTGTAGTTGTGTATCTTGTGTATCTTGTGTGTAGTTGTGTATCTTGTGTGTTGTTGTGTATCTTGTGTGTAGTTGTGTATCTTGTGTATCTTGTGTGTAGTTGTGTATCTTGTGTGTAGTTGTGTATCTTGTGTGTAGTTGTGTATCTTGTGTATCTTGTGTGTAGTTGTGTATCTTGTGTATCTTGTGTGTAGTTGTGTATCTTGTGTGTAGTTGTGTATCTTGTGTGTAGTTGTATATCTTGTGTGTAGTTGTGTATCTTGTGTATCTTGTGTGTAGTTGTGTATCTTGTGTATCTTGTGTGTAGTTGTGTATCTTGTGTGTAGTTGTGTATCTTGTGTGTAGTTGTGTATCTTGTGTGTAGTTGTGTATCTTGTGTATCTTGTGTGTAGTTGTGTATCTTGTGTATCTTGTGTGTAGTTGTGTATCTTGTGTGTAGTTGTGTATCTTGTGTATCTTGTGTGTAGTTGTGTATCTTGTGTATCTTGTGTGTAGTTGTGTATCTTGTGTGTAGTTGTGTATCTTGTGTGTAGTTGTGTATCTTGTGTGTAGTTGTGTATCTTGTGTATCTTGTGTGTAGTTGTGTATCTTGTGTATCCTGTGTGTAGTTGTGTATCTTGTGTGTAGTTGTGTATCTTGTGTGTAGTTGTGTATCTTGTGTGTAGTTGTGTATCTTGTGTATCCTGTGTGTAGTTGTGTATCTTGTGTGTAGTTGTGTATCTTGTGTGTAGTTGTGTATCTTGTGTATCCTGTGTGTAGTTGTGTATCTTGTGTGTAGTTGTGTATCTTGTGTATCTTGTGTGTAGTTGTGTATCTTGTGTGTAGTTGTGTATCTTGTGTATCTTGTGTGTAGTTGTGTATCTTGTGTATCTTGTGTGTAGTTGTGTATCTTGTGTATCTTGTGTATCTTGTGTGTAGTTGTGTATCTTGTGTGTAGTTGTGTATCTTGTGTGTAGTTGTGTATCTTGTGTATCTTGTGTGTAGTTGTGTATCTTGTGTGTAGTTGTGTATCTTGTGTGTAGTTGTGTATCTTGTGTATCTTGTGTGTAGTTGTGTATCTTGTGTGTAGTTGTGTATCTTGTGTGTAGTTGTGTATCTTGTGTATCTTGTGTGTAGTTGTGTATCTTGTGTGTAGTTGTGTATCTTGTGTATCTTGTGTGTAGTTGTGTATCTTGTGTGTAGTTGTGTATCTTGTGTATCCTGTGTGTAGTTGTGTATCTTGTGTGTAGTTGTGTATCTTGTGTGTAGTTGTGTATCTTGTGTGTAGTTGTGTATCTTGTGTATCTTGTGTGTAGTTGTGTATCTTGTGTGTAGTTGTGTATCTTGTGTGTAGTTGTGTATCTTGTGTATCTTGTGTGTAGTTGTGTATCTTATGTGTAGTTGTGTATCCTGTGTGTAGTTGTGTATCTTGTGTATCTTGTGTGTAGTTGTGTATCTTGTGTGTAGTTGTGTATCTTGTGTATCCTGTGTGTAGTTGTGTATCTTGTGTGTAGTTGTGTATCTTGTGTGTCGTTTTGTTCCGTTGTGTCTGAGCGGTGAAACAGCAGCAGGCGGTGTGTTCAGGGTCACACTCGTCATTCTGTGACTGTTTCTTAGGAATAAAAAATATTCATCCACACTTCATCTCTCCATTGACTCTCATGCATTCATACATTTAACATTTAGCCGTGTGGGGCCCCTGGGGGCCCCAAACATTATTCTGCTGTCAGTCACCCTGAAACACGGCCGGTAATGAGATTCCATCCAAAGCCGACCTGCAGCATGAAGGAAAATCACACCTACGCTGCTAAATGATTGACAGCACGCAGTCCTCCCATAATCCCTCACTGCACTCACCAGAGACAGGAAAGTACCCCCCCCCCCCCCCCCCCCCCCAAAAAAAAAAAAATCAAAAAAAATCAAAAAAAATCAGGTATTCAGAGTGTGAAGAGATGAGAGGAGGTCCACCATCGTCGTCGTCGGGTTCAGACGATCGAGAGCAAAGTCTGGAGATCACTGTGTTTAAAACGTTCTCACAGTCAGTGTTCAGGCGGGAGATCGTCCTGCCGGCGCCTCCCCCCCCCTTCTGACTTCACATACAACAAAGAACCTGAGAGGCTCAACCTGAGGGGCGGGACTCTTCAGGAGGACACTAACCTACACTCGATAAAAAACTCCATTCAGGCGCTAATTTCTCCCATACAGCCCGCAGTGACACAAACACTGTGATGAAGACTTAGATTTAAAATACAAAAAGTCTTGAATATTCAAACTAAAAATTCAAACTTTACTTCAGTTTAAAATCTTAACGTGTTATTTATCAATGCTCTAAAATGAGAACGCCATCTTATATCATGTTGGGATTACGGGACAGCTTTCTGCGGAGGCTAATGTTCTTGCTCAGGGGCGCCTTATAGTCCATCATCCAACCATCCATTCAAATAACCTCCGTCCATCAATCTATCCAACCATCATCCATCCAACCATCATCCATCCAACCATCATCCATCCAACCATCCATTCCCATTCACTGGACACCTTCCCATCATGCATTTGGGGAGAAAGGAGACAGCGTAATATCAACACTCCTCCTTATAATTACTGCAGCATCCATCCATCCATCCATCCAGCCGTCCATCCATCTTTCCATTCATTCATCCATCCATCCATCATCCATCATCCATCCATCTGTCCATCATCCTCCAACCATTATTTAATCATCTAACATCCATCCATCCATTACTCCATTCTTCCAGCGTCCCCCCCTTCAGTCTGAGAGCCGAGGTAGAGGAAGGAATGAGAGTAATACTCAAGGGGAGATTGTGAGGAAGGGTGAAGAGAGGAGGGGGAGGTGAAAAAAGGGAGGAGAGTGTTTGATTCCTCATGGGAGAGAGGGGGGGGGAGAAGGAGGGGGAGAAAGTCAGAGGAGGAGGAGGAGGAGGAGTGGGATGTGTTCAGTTTGAGTCTTATGGAAGGATCCTGATCAGACCAGGACAGAGCTGCAGCTCTTTCACTTTATATAAACTACATGTTAAACGTTCAATATGTAGAATTTTATGACGATGTTTTCAAATATCTTGATTAGTAAAAAGTGAGCTCATCTGTAAACATATTCTCTTTCACCAGGTCGAGTTCGTTTTCACCGGGGCGAAGCAGGGGAATCACTCCCATGATTCCCCGCCAGCCTCGACGTCACCTTTTGTTGTTGTTTTGATTGAGAGCCCCCTGGTGGCGGATTTTACATACTGTGCCTTTAACTTGTCACACACCAATCTGTAAACAGCAACGAATTAACAACTACACGGTGATGTGATCATCATGTACAGTATGTTGTTAGTGTGTGTGTGTGTGTGTGTGTGTGTGTGTGTGTGTGTGTGCT
>NC_083632.1:944419-954419 GCF_963584025.1 Labrus mixtus
GGAATTTGAAAAACAAGGGTGCAAAGATGCTTCTGCACCCTCGTATAGAAGCTGGGGGGCCCGGTCAGGTCAGGCGGTCTCGGACCGGTCTGCTCTCCGTCCCCAGGAGCAGCAGCGTTCAGTTTCTACGCTCCGTGAATCTGGAACAAAATTCCCAGAAAAAATACTGCAAACTGAAACTCTCACAGCGGCCTCTCAGTCGACCATTTAGATTTTAAACTTTAACTCTGAACTCACTCTGTTGATATTTGAGCTTCTGTTTTAACTGCTTTTATTTAAATTAATTTAAATTTAATGAATTATTCTAACAAATTCCATCCATTCTCTTCTTTGATCTCTTTATTTATTTGAACATATTTCCAGATGAAGTCGTCTCTGTGTTTTTTAAATGTTTCCTTTTTGCTTCTGATGTCGTGTGTGTGCAGCTCTTTGAATCGCCTTGATGCAGAAATGTGCAACAGAAATAAACCTGCCTTGACTTCAGTGTAGTACGCACCGTGCTCATGTTGTGAGGCTCAACTCTTCTGCATCAGGATCTTTCTGTGTGCTGAAGGCCGAGGGCCTGAAACATGACATGTGCTGATATTTCCATCAAACTTAATTTCTTCAGAGAAGCTTCTGGACTTTGTCTTTTTCTTTCTTTGGATGTTTTTTTTTGTTCAGCTCTCAGTAATTTAAGTTTTCAGACGTGCGTGCTCTTTGATATTTTTTGTACACTATCAGGATCGTCTCAAAGTTTTTTTTTTTTTTTAGTCTGACCGTTTCAGTTTCTGACTCCAGATCTTGTCGTTCAAAATCTCAGATTATTAGAGCGACTGTTTCTGAGCTAATTATCTGTGAAGCTCGAGTTCACTTTGGATAAACTTAAAAAGCATGAAGGAAAAAAAAAGGGGGTAGGACATGCAGCACACACACACACACACACACAGAGGCTGAAACACACACACACACACACACACACACACGTGCACAAACACCAGCACTGATGGAGAGATGTCAGGGTGGGGGGGGGGGGGGGGGGGGGGGCTGCACACGGTGGGCGCTCCTGAGCTGGTGGAGGGGTGGGGGGGTCTGGTGCCTTGATCAGGTGCCCCTCGGCAGTGTTCAGGATCTGGCTCCTCTCCAGCTACTAGACCAGTTTTCAAGATTTGGTCCAAACCGGGACTTGAACCGGCGACCCTCTTGTTCCTAACCCGGGTCCCTGCAGACTGAGCTGCTGGCGTCCCAGTGGAACCAGTTAAGAGGGAAAAAAATCACGCCCCTACAGAAAGTACGCTCTGAATGTTGTTTAATTTGTCTATTTTTATTTCCACTTTTAAAATATAAAATAAAGAAAGAAAGCGTCGACGTCCTGGAGAATCTGATTCTTCTTGCAGACGTCTCTCCGCTCGTCCCGTCTGTTGATGTTTATTCTGCTGTCGTCCTGACTTCCTGTCTCTGCTGCGTCCGTCAGAACACTTTATAAACATTTTATTTTTTTAAAGATGCTCTATAAATAAAATCATTATTTAAAATAAATAAAAACCTAACATGTGAATCTCTTCAGATGTTCTGAGAGTTAAAAAATTATTCTCCTTAAAATCCTGAAATCACCTCGGAGTTGTTTTTAAGAAATATTCACAGAGTTTGATTTCATAAAAACAAACATTTAAAGTATTTTCATTTAAATAATGTTGTGATTAAATTATTATCACAGGATTTAAAATCACTTTGATTACAGTCTGAATGTGACATGAAGGATATTTCCTCGAGCAGCTCGGAGCGTCTCAGCGTGTTCACACTCACACGGTTTTTGATTTTTCAGATTTGAGTGAAGATGTTAAATTGTTCTTAAATTCCAGATGTGACAGATGTGAGTGTGTGAATAATCCCGTGTGATCTGAGCTGTCTGAACGTCTGCAGGACACTCTTTTATGATTTTTTTAAACGTTTAGAATAATTCCTCCTGACTTTAACAAACACGTTTCAATAATCTAAATCATCAAAGAGGATTTGAAATCTGAGCTGCAGAAACTCAGGAACTGGAAGATGATTTAGTTCTTTTCCAAACAGAGTCTGAACTTTCATCCGTCTCTCAGATTCTCGCCTCGGGGTCAGACTTGATTTTTTTATTTTATTTCTGACCTTCAGCTGCGCAGACGTCGGTGATAAAATAAGAGAGAGGAATGAGGAGGCTAAATGTTTCTGAAGGAGGGATTTGACTCGAACAGTCTGCGGCTGAAGATTCAAACATTAATAATAAAAAAAGAAGGTTTTTTTTTTTTCTCTGTCTCTAGACGTCCCGTTAACGTCGCGGAGAAAAACTCTGCTCACCTTCAACAAGAAACCCTCGGAGACGATCTTTAAAATAAAATCTGAGGATTTTCTGTTTCATGTTTGGACTCAAGAAACGCCTGAAAATACTTTTAATCTTTCTCTAGAAATGTTAATTTTTCCCCAAAGCATTTAAAAATATTTTTTTCATTTTATTAAATTCAGATTAAAGTACGTCATCACAGAAAATCACAAACTGTCAGAATGATGATGTGAAATGTGAAAAACAAAGATTTTAAAATGTGTTCTTGTGTTAAATATTCTGAAACGTCTGCAGAGATCAGCTCTGACATATTTTAATTCAAAGACGTCTCCGTCCGATTCTGAACGCACCGGCTGAGCGGCTGTTTGTCCGTGGGGACTACAGCTCCCAGAATCCCTCTGGGGCGGCAGTGTGAGTTTTACCTTTGAGCGGCTGTGTTGGCGTCCACCACGCCGGCCGAGTGCATCCAGGAGCGAACAGCCAGCGGCTCCTCCTTCATGCTCGCCGTGGCCCCGCGGGGCAGCTGGTCCTGGATCCCGAACATCTCCGGGGCCCCCGACGCTCCAACTGCCGACGCTACGGCACGACCACGTCGACAAAACTCAAGAAGAAGAAGAAGAAAAATCAGCAAGAGAAAAAGAAAAGTCCGGCAGAGAGAGAAGCAGCTCTACAGCTCGAGCTCGTGCTCAGTCGAATTCTTCAACATGGAAACGCCTCGAAGTCCCAAAGCAGCCAGCGAGGACGGAGAGAGAGAGGAGGACGACGGGAAAAAAAGGAGTAGAAGAAGAAAAATTAAAGATGAGTGCAGCAGGAGGAGGTGATAAAAAAAGAGTTTTATTTAACTGCACAACTTTTTGTCTCTTTCACAGATTTAATTCAACTTTGACTCTGAAAGAATGACTGGAAAGATTTCCTGTCTTTAAGTTTATTTTCAGGATTTCAGGAATTTTAAAAACTTCTCCCTCTTTGCCGTCATGTTGAAACCCGGCGCGAAGGAAGGAAGGAAGGAAGGAAGGAGAGGAAAAAAAGGAAAAATAAAATCCTCAGAGGACGAGAAAAGCGAGGGGAAGAACAGAGACGGGTCCGCACGGCGAATCGAGCGCGAGCAAAGTGTCTTTTTTCTTTTCCCCAAAGAGAGGAAGAGGAGGAGGAGAGGAGGCCGTGATGGAGGGATGAGATGCGGAGGAGAAACTCTCAGCCCTGCGGCCCCACAGGACTGGACGCCAAAACCCAAAAACCCCACGGGTCTTCCTCTGAGCCGCTGATGACATCACGGGGGGGTGGGGCCTGACCATAAAAGGACAGGAGAGGTGAGAGAGTGAGAGTGTGTGAGGAGAGAGAGGAAGAAACAGAGAGAAAGAGAGAGATGAAGGCATGGGGAGGGAGGAGGGGAGTAGGGGGAGGAGGCGGGCGCTCGCACCGACCAACCAGAGAGAGAGAGAGTCCTTGTGCAGTCATTAACTCTCTCTCTCTCTCTCTCTCTCTCCCTCTCATGAACTGGTTTCACTGGTTTCGTCTCTTTCTGCTCTCAGCAGCTGGTTTAATGTCAGGACTTAAATTATTTTGTTATTTCCTGTTACACAACATTGGGATAAAAGTGTGTGTTTGGTGTGTGTGTGTGTGTGAGAGAGGATACAGCGGTGTATCATCAGCGTAGAGGTTTACGCGAGTCCATAAATCCTGTAAACATTAAAAAGCAGTGGGCCGAGCAGTGAGCCCTGAGGAACTCCAAAGTTAACAGTGTTTATAATGACACACACGTTCACGTTGTTTTGTTTATTTACAGGTAAACAACCTTCGTCCCACCTGACAGAACTCATCACAGGCTGATGGTCACTTCCTCTGGGTGTAAACGATCTCAAACAAGAGATCCAAAATTTACAGTTTTAGTTTGAAATAATCTGAATTCACTGCAGACGTTTGATTCTTTGGGGGGGAAAAAACTTGATCCCAAAGACATAAAAATGTGTTTCTGTGTTCATGACCCTTCAGATCTCTGAACGAGGTTTTCATCCTGAAAGGTTTTTTAGAGCCACAGACGGAGAGAGTGAGACAGGCTTTCAGAGTAAAAGCTCCGGTCTTCAGGGGGCGAAAGGCCTCTGAGGCTCTGAGGGGTGGACCGAGTCCGGACAGAGGAGGAGAAAAATGACGAGAGGAGGAAGGAAAAGAGAGAGGAGAGAAGAAGGAGGAGGAGGAGGAGGTGGAGGAGGGAAATCTGAGCAAACTGAAAGAGGAAGAAATGAGGAGACGGGAAGATTTATGATTCCAGAGACAGACAAATAATCTGAGAGGAGGAGGAGAAAAGAGAAGATTTTATTTTAGGATGACGCTCAGAGAGAAAAGAAGGACGAACAAAAAAGTGAGGAAGAGGAAAAGGAAGGAGAGAAAAACGGAGCGAGGAGGAAACAATCGGTTATACTTAGTGATCTCAAACTCAGAGGAAAGAAAAAGAAGAAAAAGAGAGGAGAGCAAAAGTGGAAAAACGAGAAGAGACGAAGGAGGAGAAGCAGAGGAGAGGAGGACGATGTCGTGAGTTTATTTTTAATTATTTTTATTTCAATTAAATACAAAAGCAAAAATCACTTCAAAATCGTGATTTCAAAATGATTTAAAAGAATAACCTGCAGGTTTCTGTCTTCAATAAAAAGCTCAGACTTCTTTTTAAACGGACGAATAACTGAGCGGGGGGGGGGGGGGGGGGGGGGGGGGAGGAGGGAGCGGGGGGAGGGGGGAGAGGAGGAGATGGCAATCTGGTTTCCAAATGAGGCTCCGTTCTTTCGGGACAAATCCCTGACCTGCGAAGGGGGAGTGTGAGGGGGGTGAGGGGGGTGAGGGGGGGGGTCCCCCGACACAACCTTCTCCTCCCCCACCTCCTCACCCCCTCCCACTCATACCTCCACCCCTCCTACCCTCCTCCACCCCCACCCCCTCTTCCCCTCCTCATCCCCGGTAATATTTCTGTGAATGCTGTAAAAGCTCTTTATTTTAAATCATTTTCAGTTATTATCCGTTTCTTTTCTTTTTTTTTTTTGACAAACATTTTATTATCCTGACGCTGAAAACTACTTTAGATTTATAAACATGTAAACAACGAAACGAATAAATTCAAACTCGTCCTCCTCAAATCTAAATTAATGATGAATCTGAAACAGATAATTTTTTTATTATTAACAGATAAAGGAAACACGTCTGAGCTGAGGAAGGCTTCATAAATAAAACGAGAGAGTCAGGACTAAAGATCATAAAATAATCTGAAGGTGTTTTATTTACTGCATGTTTTTATTTGACCTTTATTGACCCAGGTCATTAACCCTTTGAGAACAAGATCAGATAATGATGACATCATCAACAAACAGTTTACAGACAATCAGATGTGTGTGTGTGTGTGTGTGTGTGTGTGTGTGTGTGTGTGTGTGTCGAGGAAAGTGTTGAATGAACCTGAAGGAGTAGAAACAGTTTCCTCTGCTTCGTCTTTTCTTTAAGAAAACGTCTTAAGACATTTTCAACATATTAAAGAATCTAAACGGCCGACAGGGAACCTCGTGCTCATCCTGAACACGCTCTCAGGAACAAACCAGGAAGAACAAATCAAAACTCTGTGGCACACTGACAATAACTCTTCTGTGTTTGATCATTTGGCCTGTAGCTTCCTCGGGTCGTCCAGCAGTGTAAACTTTATATTTACAGACAAAGTATTTTTATTTTACTCTTCTCTATTCTGATTTTAATTGACTCATGCACGCTCATCTTCTTCTTCTTCTTCTTCTCTCTTTTCTGCTGCAACACTTGAATTCAGCAACTGATCTTACCTTCTTAAAACACGTAAACAACAATAAGAAAATACTATAAAATGATTCAAACTACAGATTTAAGACACAGTTTTAAAAAGTGCGAGATTTTTGTGAGAGATTTGAAATGTGAGAAGAGTTTGAGTTCAGGCGGTGACGGAGAACAAATAACTCTCCTTCAGAGTCTCGGAGAGAAAAGGAGAAATGTGACGCCGTTTCAAATAAAAAAGAAGAAAACTTGAGACAGTGTCAACACGTTTCATCGGGTCGCAGCGACCAATCAGCGACTTTCACAGAATGAAACATGAATTTAATTAAGCGACACATTTAAATCAAACACAAACCGCTGTCAGAAGTCGAGTGTTTTAAAATGTTTGACCTCGACCTCGTCTCGTTATCACTCAGCTGTAAATATATTCAGTCACATGAAAAATAAATCTAAACTCCGCCACATGTGACTGTCAGGTAAAGAGACAAAATTAATCAATAAATATTAAAAAAAGAAGAAGAGTCAACCAGAAGTACGAGAGAATAAGAGTTTTTATCTTGACTCAGTGATTCAGGGAGTCGGTGACCTGAGTCCGGGGTACGGCGCTGTGTGACAGCCGCTGTGGGGAAATATCCTCATGTAGTGTTTTGTGGTTTTCTGTGATCCGAGTGTTGCACATTTTTGTTTTCACGTCGTTTGTTCACCCAAAGGCCCGACGAGGGACACGAGAGGGGAATCAGAAAACAGCTGTGAACTCTCTGCAGCTCGTCCGTCTCACACTCTCAAATTGCATTTTGACGCTAATTAATAAATTAATTCAATGCTCATTTTTTTTCTCTGAGATGTTTCTGTTTTCTTAATGTTATTTAAAGACATTTTTAATTTCTGAAAACACATGAATACAAAAAGCTAAAGGCCTTTTGGGAAAATGTGTTTTTTAAGATATAAAAATCCTCCAAAATCTCTTAAAGTTTTTTGTGTTTTGTTTTTTTGTTGTATGTATTACTTTGTTTGTTTCGTCTGTAGTGTGTTATGTTTTTATGCAGTGTTTTGTATTGCTGTGTTGTACCTGTGTCTTTGTAAACATCTGTTTGGGACCCCCTTGAAAACGAGGTGATACACCTCAAGGGGCTTATCCTAATATAATACATTTTTCTTATTAAAGCGACATGTTCTAATTATTTGTTTGTTTTATTGTTGCTTTTTTTTTTTTTTTTTTAGAAATTTTGCTTTTTTGCTTTTTTTCAGTTTTGAAAAAATAAATCTTCATGAGGAAGACTTTAAATTATAAAATAAAATGATGTTTGTTAAGATTATTTTTTTTTTAAAGAGTCGATGTTTAAATATAAATGATTACTTATTACATTTTAATTGTTTTTTTTTTATTCTGCAGTTCTTCAGACGAGTCAAGCGGCAGAGGGAGAGCGTTAAACCCTCCTCGTCTTTATTGTGTGTGAAGTGTTTCCTTTTGTGTGCGTGTGAGACGATGTGAGCTCACACACACTCTCTCTCTCTCTCTCACACACACACACACACACACACACACACACACACACACACACACACACACATTTGCATTTAAATAGCGACATCAACCAGCGTTCGCGGCGGCACACCGGCGGGTTTCCCAGATGTCATGGCAAAGTCAGATGGGCCAGCTGTCACACACACACACACACACACACACACACACACACACACACACACACACACAGACACACACACACAGACACGGCTGACTCGGTGAAAAACACAAATTCATTCAGTTTAAACTACGACGGCATTTAAACACACAGTCAGTATGTTGCTGCGTGTGTGTGTGTTTGTGTGTGTGTGTGTTTGTGTGTGTGTGTGTGTGTGTGTGTGTGTGTGTGTGTGTGTGTGTGTGTGTGTGAAAGATCATCACAGTGTCGGAATAAAACGGCAGGTACATGAATCAAACATCAGACCCCGGCTGATCTCAAACCTTCATTAAACACAGAAACAGTTTAAACTACAGAGCGCCTGATGACATCACTCACCTGCAATCTGTCGGCCAATAGGAAGCAGAAGCTCGGGTCAGAGGAGTGAAATAATTCAAACTTTTTTTAAGTAGAAAAAGTTTTCACCTGCAGCCCACCACCCCCCTTCACCTGATTATCATTACTGGACAGATGCAGATGATATACCACTTTATATGCAGAGGATACACCACTTTATATGCAGCTGTAAGGCTCAAGTCTGCTTCCTTTACATTTGAAAATAGAGACACAAGTTTTAGACAATAAAACAGTCACTTCCCATTTACTTGCACGTTCTTTATAATTTAGTGGACGTTAAACAATGCATCCACTAGGGGGCTTGGTCTCACACGGACCTTCACTTATCCTTCTCTGCCGTCCAACTGACATTGAGTTCCTGTCCGATCTCCGCCAAGCTGTTCTGTTGGAGATTTCTGTCTCTATGCCCACAGTCTTTTCCTCAAAGAGTTCCAACATTTTCCAGTGGATTTTTCTTTGCCGTGTTTTGCTGTTCTGGCTTGAGCCTAGAGTTCAGAAATGTCTTCAAATTCTTACTGACAGTGACGACAGAGATCTCAGAAGCTCTCTGCTCTGACTCTGATCCGTCTCTGAACCTGCAGGTACAGGTCCGGGACTTTCTGAGTATAAACCAGCATCAGTCAGGTCTCATCCTGTCAAATATACCACCAGATAATAACATCTCATTGACTCAAATGTGAATCACGTTTTAATCTTAAAGTTTAAATCCAAACATCGTCCGACTGACATCAAACTAAAACTAGATAATTCAAGAAGAAGTTAAAAAGCAGTGGGCCGAGTGCTGAGCCCTGAGGAACTCCAGAGTTAACAGTGTTCATAATCACACACACTTTTTGTTTTATAGGCAGACATCCTTCATCCCACCTGACTGAACTCATCACAGACTGATCATCACTTCCTCTGAGAGTTAACTTTCAGTTTGTTGAACAGAAGCTCCAACTGGAATAATCAGAATTCCCTGCAGACGTTTGATTTTTGAAAACAAAAACTTAATTTGTTTCTGTCTTCATGGAGGATTTATTGAAACCTGACATGAAACCTTCCTCTGTACATTATGTCTTTATTTATCCTTTATCTTTGATGTCTGGGTTCACACCTCCACATGCAGCTCTTCTTTCAAACTTGAGATCAAATATTCGTCATGATTTATTTTACGACCTCAAACACGCCTCCACACCTGGTTTCATCTCTCTGAGTTTTATGAAACAGTGAAGAAGTTTTTTTTTTTCTTTACATTTATCACCTGCAGTGAGGATCTTTCTTTTACAGCTCGCTCTCCTTCAGACTGAACAACACGAAGCTGATAAAACCAGTTAAACCAGTAAAAACCAGTCAAACAGTCGGCTGGAGAGCGTCAGAAATAAATCATTGACACCGCAGATTCTAACATCTCAAATCACTTCAGTCAGCTTTTCAAATTATTTCATTAATAATAAACTGTTTCCTGATTTAAGCTGAATAATCACAGATGATTTATTGATTGATCGAGTCTGATTGGACCGAAGAGGAATGATGTCAGAGGGTCGACTCTTTTGCCTCAGCTGTATTATGAAGTTGGATTTATTTATTTAATTTTGCATTTATTTTTCATTTTATTTATCTTATTATCATTATGACGACTCAATTGACTTTTTTTTTAGATTTATTCATGCCGCTTTCGTTCATCTCCTCATGTTTACATTAAATTTGATAAAGAACGAGCACTCAGGCTGAAGAGATCGAAGTTCAGACCTGAGGGGGGAGGGGGTTGATGTGGGGTGAGGTTGGGGGGGTGACAGAGAATTCATGTGGTTGTATATTTGTACTCTGTAATCGACTCCCTGGATCATCTGTAAAAAAGTGTAATGATAATCAAACTTTAAACTGTTTGTAAAACCATCCAGATTAA